>NC_036848.1:34708666-34710993 GCF_002910315.2 Salvelinus sp. IW2-2015 | reverse complement strand
ACACACACACACACACACACACACACCACAACCCAACACACACACACACACACACCACACACACACACACACACACACACACACACAACACACACACACACACACACACACACAACACACCGCACACACACACACGTACAGGTCTGAATGAGATAGGCCAATATAGACAAGACCCATTCTGCAATTCTCCCCTTGATGAAAATTATTTTATAGAACGAGTTAAAAAAGAAAGAATGTCTTATGGTAAAAACTCCCTCGATCCCATAATAATAACCAACACAATGTACTCCTTAATCATGTACTCTTATAATAGTAGCAAAACACTTTACTCTTCCAGGGAGACACGGACGGGAGGAAAAAAATAGCCCTATTAGAACTTTTTGTCAATGAATCATAAGGAAGAGGAGAGGGAAATGGAGGAAGAGGAAGAGAATGTGGAGGAGGAGACACGAAGCACGTGTAGATAATCCCGGCTTCGGTGGAAGCCGCGATACAGCCACGATAAAAATAGGGCTTGTAGTACACTAACAGCACCATGACCAGTCTTGGAACCTACGACAGGTAGGTTGGAGGATCAGAGAGAGTACTAACAGACCTGACACCAGAGATGCAGGGCGGAGGATAGTGCTGAGGTGTACAGCGCATTGTACTCGGAGCGGTAACTACAACCTACCTTAAAGACTACGAGGAATAGATAATATGCACGCGTGAGAGGAAAACGAACTAGAGAGCTAACGAAGACAATCACTACTGGTAGGAGAGAGTGGAGTACACAAAAGAATTGCCAGGAGCCCTTAGCAGTGGAAGAGAAGAGGACACATTGAAAGCTAACGAGAAAACAGCAGGACAGTGATGGTTGCTGATACTGGCCCGCGCGCACACCTATGTACGACTATTCCAAAAAAACAGCCATTGACCCAGCGATACAATAAGTCATTTTGCGAGTACACAACATTAACAATGAGCTAGCAACTGGTATTTCTGATTCAATTTGTAGTGAATGTTGAGATTTTAGATGGAGCAAAAAAGAACAACGGACATTTATTCTAAAGATGACCCCTCGCGTCGGACAAAACTGCCTAGTTGATTCCTGGGTAAAGCGAGCAGGGATGCACAGATATGAAGAAGACAGGCAGGAAATGTACATGCAGAACACTGGTCAAATAAAATTGGAAAAGAACTCAGTGACGATGAAGCGGAGGATCTAACCCTACACAATTGCATTAGCGAAAGGCTTACAGAGTCACCGTGGAGGAGGAGGGAGAGAAAGTGGAGGAGGAGGGAGAGAATGTGGAGGAGGAGGGAGAGAAAGTGGAGGAGGAGGGAGAGAAAGTGGAGGAGGAGGGAGAGAAAGTGGAGGAGGAGGGAGAGAAAGTGGAGGAGGAGGGAGAGAAAGTGGAGGAGGAAAACATTGACAATCCTCCATGTTTAAAAACATAAAAAGGAAAGTCACCGACTGAAACTGTTTTCAGATTATGTGTTTTCTACAGCTCAATGGAAAACGTCTGTAAATCCACAAATACAAAACACACACACACGTAACCGGTGTGAAATGGCTAGCTAGTTAGCAGTGCGTGCTACTAGTGTTTAAATCGGTGACGTCACTCGCTCTGAGACCTTGAAGTAGTTGTTTCCCTTGCTCTGCAAGGAGCAGCAGCTTTTGTGGAGCGATAGGTAACCATGCTTCTTGGGTGACTGTTGTTGATGTGTTCAGAGGGTCCCTGGTTTAAGCCCAAGTTGGGGCGAGGAGAGGGACGGAATCAATACTGTTACACACACAGACACTAGATACCGTGCTGGTAGTGTAGAGCCCTGTCGAGGAGAGAAGCGACACACAGACACACAGAGCTGTGTCACACATTGTCCAATTGCACAACATCCAGCGATTCTCTCACAACAGACCCCACACATTTAGGGGATTTACATAGAGGTGACGATGATGGCAGGGATCGCGTCGTTTAGGCATGTGGAAGGGACACGCCCGCTTACGCCTTTAGACTTTTCCTCTCTGACATCTTCCAGCTGCGACAGAGAGAGACAGTGTGGTGTCATTCTCACGGCATAATACTGTCAAACTGATTCATTGATTGATTGACTGGTTGATTGCTAAAGTGTTTAAACTATACAGTACAAGTATATACGTCTGCACTCACTAATGGGATAGGCCACTGGACAGAACTATCATTACAGGATTTGCACAGGGCATTGAGAAAACGTATTTGATTGGCCAGTATACTTACAGTAGCAGGAAGGATATTGGTCAAACCAATGACCTCAGATATGGAGATGTCCTCTGGCTCTGTCAGAGTCTGGAAAGGAAAGACATG
>NC_036848.1:34640233-34707186 GCF_002910315.2 Salvelinus sp. IW2-2015 | reverse complement strand
AGAGAGAGAGAGAGAGAGAGAGAGAGAGAGAGAGAGAGAGAGAGGATTCATTGCATTGAGCCAGAGAACTGACGGTAGGTTTAAGGTTGTCTAATCTACAGTATAAAAACTCCATCTGACATCTATTTCTAATCATCGTAAAGACTATTAAAGGGTTAGAGATTAGAGGTCACTAGGAACAGAGTAGATACGCATATTAAACGCCCACACCAGTAGAAATCCACTTTTTCGAGCGGAAAGATGAAGTCCAGAGCTTACCCATGATGTTGCACAACGATTTAAATCAAAGCAAAATGTATTAGTTGCGTACGCAATCAGGCAGGTGTCAGAGCGTGTGCAGTGAAATGCTTCTGTTACTAGAGCATAACAATGTAATAAAATGTCAACAATTAAAAATAATGGTGGAAAATAGAACTGCGGGACCAATCGGATTAAGATTCCTAATACCACTGTAGCAGTAATCAAATGCTATCTATACCACAGGAGGGTTGGTGGTTCTTTAATTAATTGGGGAGGACGGGTTCGTGGTAATGGCTGGAGCAGAATATCTGGAATGGTATCAAATACATCAAACACATGGATTCCATGTGTTTGATGCCATTCCATTGCTCCCATTCTGGCCGTTATTATGAGCCGTCCTCCCCTCAGCAGCCTCCTGTGGTCTATACATAGTACACAAGAATAATTTACACAAGATCAACTAAGAATGATATATATAGAAGTATTTATATTAAAGTAAGCTATGTCAAGAATCCAGTGTACAGTATAAATAAATATGTGGTGTGTATAAACAGTGTAACTGTAATACAATATACAGTAGTAGAAATATTATGATGAGCTATATCGGGTATACAGTATTTAAATACACGTTGTGAAATGTGGCTCAAAAAGTCATTGTTTACATCAAAGTATGATCCGAACTGCCCGCTTCGTGTAGATCCGTCTGAATGCGGTGTCTTTTCATATGATATGACATACACATTACTTTCAGCCTACGTTTCGTTTCAGCGCTGGTTTTTATTTGAATGTTACGACCACAAGTGTGGCGTTGTTCATTAATCAGAAACAGCTGCAAAGTTATTCCCCTTTGTGACTGAGATGAGCCAAACAGCCTTGTGTTTACTTGGCAGCCTGAGCCATGGAGCAATTAACATGCAAACTTAGTGACTGAAATATTCATCATTTTTTTCAGTGGCAAGTGACGAGACTATAACTTGCTAAATAGACCCAGAAAAAACTATAACTAAACGCAAAGGATTTTATATTTCAGTTGACTAAAACGAGACGAGACAAAATGATCTCTGTGACTAAAGGCCTGTTCCCACTACGAGATATGACTATTGTAAAGTGGTTGTTCCACTGGATATCATAAGGTGAATGCACCAATTTGTAAGTCGCTCTGGATAAGAGCGTCTGCTAAATGACTWAAATGTAAAATGTAAATGTAAGGAGAGTGAGGAGCGAGGTTAAAACCTGTTTGGGATAGGGGGCAGCATTTTCACTTTTGCATGAAATGCGTGCCTAGAGTAAACTGCCTGCTACTCTGTCCCAGATGCTAATATATGCATATTATTAGTATTATTGGATAAAAAACACTCTGAAGTTCTAAAACTGTTTGAATGATGTCTGTGAGTATAACAGAACTCATATGGCAGGCAAAACCCTTAGAAGAATCCAACCAGGAAGTGGGAAATCTGAGGTTTGTAGTTTTTCAAAGCTTGGCCTACCGAATAAACAGTGTCTATGGGGTTAAGTTGCACTTCCAAAAGGCCTCCACTAGATGTCAACCATCTTTAGAAACTTGTTTCAGACTTTTGCTATAAAGGAGGGGCTCATGAGACCGGTTTGAGTCAGTGGTCTGGCAGAGTGTTTCAGGCTCGTGACGCGCGCTCCCGACAGTTACCTCTCATTCCAGTGCTTTGCTACAGACGATGAAATTCTCCGGTTGGAATATTATTGATGATTTATGTTAAAAACATCCTAAAGATTGATTCCATACATCGTTTGATATGTTTCTACGACCTGTAACGGAACTTTTTGAGTTTTTGTCTGGACCTAGTGCTCATGAAGATGGATTACTGGGCTGAAAACGCTAACAACTAGTGGCTATTTGGACATAAATTATGGACTTTATTGAACTTTATGGAACAAATCAGTCATTTATTGTCAAACTGGGATTCCTGGGAGTGCATTCTGATGAAGATCATCAAAGGTAAGTGAATATTTATCATGTTATTTCTAACTTCTGTTGACTCCAACATGGCGGAAATGTATTTGGCTGGATTGGGCTCTGAGCGCCGTACTCAGATTATGCTTTTTCCGTAGATTTAAAAAAAATCTGACACAGCGGTTGCATTAAGGAGAAGTCTATCTTTAATTCTGTGTATAACACTTGTATATTTCATCAAAGTTTATTATGAGTATTTCTGGGATTTCTGTGGCTATCTGCAAGATCAGCCGGATGTTTTGGAATCAAAACATAATGCGCCAATGCACGTAATGCGCCAATGTAAACTGAGATTTTGGGATATAAATATGCACATTATCGAACAAAACATACATGTATTGTGTAACATGATGTCCTATGAGTGTCATCTGATGAAGATCATCAAAGGTTAGTGATTCATTTTATCTATATTTCTGCTTTTTGTGACTCCTATCTTTGGCTGGAAAATGGCTGTGTGTTTTTTTGACTTGGCTCTGAACTAACATAATCATATGTTGTGCTTTCTCTGTAAAGCCTTTTTGAAATCGGACACGATGGGTAGGTTAACAAGATGTTTATCTTTCATTTGCTGTATTGGACTTGGTAATGTGTGAAAGTTACTTATTTCTAAAAAATATTTTTGAATTTCCCACGCTGCCTTTTCAGCGGAATGTTGCCGAGGGGTTCCGCTAGCGGAACGCCTACGCTAGAAAGGTTAAAGAGAATTCTACATTTTAATTCACATCCTTGCTTTACCTTTTATTGTGGCTGACAATGCGACATTCTTGGTTCGCAGCTCAAGTTGACCGTAAATATCAGAGTAGCCACTAGCCAGTAAGCACAAACTATTAACATTGACAGAAACTTTTTCCCAAAACATATTACACTCTTGAACCATATTCATATTACACTGAATGATGCAACAATTCACAAGCATGTATGTGCAGACAATGAAAGGGTTTATTTTCTTGTCTGTAGGCTACATTCATTACATTTTAGCTTCAAAACAAAAGCACAGAGTTGCTATAACGTCATGTCTTCATCGAGTGACTTTAGCATATTAAAAATTAACAATGAACCCTTTCATAAGAATATAAAAGATGGTCACTAGTTACCATAGCCACAAAGTCATAAACTCCGGCAATTTCTAAAATGTATCTTCTTAAAATGTGATTTTAATGTGAATTTAAACCTAACCCTAACCTTAACCCTAACCTTAACCACACTGCTAACCTTATGCCTAACCCTAACCTTAAATTAAGACCAAAAAGCTAAAATATTTGTAATACATTTTTATGATATAGACCATTTTGACTTTGTGGCTGTGGTAACTAGTGGAAACAAATATATATTTTTATTTTATTTATTTCACCTTTATTTAACAAGGTAGGCAAGTTGAGAATAAGTTCTCATTTACAACTGCGACCTGGCCAAGATAAAGCAAAGCAGTTCGACACATATAACAACACAGAGTTACACATGGAGTAAAACAAACATACAGTTAATAATACAGTAGAAAATAAGTCTATATACAATGTGAGCAAATATAGGATCCATAACTAAATCAAAATCTGCATTTTGAAAGAGTGTTTTTATCATTTTATTAACAAGATGTGTTTATTTGTTAATTAGGCAACTGTGCAGTCTACAATACATACTGTAGCAAAAAATGGGAAAGTGCCAAATTCCTTACATAAGGGAGAGCAGGCCATGTCTGTACTACAGAATGCGGGGAAAGTGGGAGACCAGGGTTCAAATCCCTGTTGGGGAGGGGGGAGTAGGCTGTCCTTGTAAATAAGAATTTGTTCTTAACTGTGTTATTTCATAGTTGTTTGCGTGTGATTGGGGGTGTATTCATTCTGCCGATTCCGTTGAAAAACGGGGGAGGGATAGATAGGGGGAGGGATAGAGAGAGAGATAAATTGGATCGACGTGTACGACAGCGTGATCCAGTTCCCGCCAATATCCACCAACTTTGCACAGCCAGTTAAGAGGAGTGGGACAACATTCCGCGAATAACATGTGTTGCGCTGCATGAGGCAAATGGTGATTACATTTCTGATCCACTCACCTAACTTTTTTTTAAGGTATCTGTGACCAACATAGTCATATCTGTATTCACAGTCATGTGAAATCCATAGATTATGGCCTAATTAATTTGTTTAAATTTACTGATTTCCTTTTATGAACTGGAACTCAGTAAAATCATTGAAGTTAAATGCCTACACCAGCTAAAATATTTTTTTAACTGGAACACGATGCCCAGAGCTTACCCATGATGTTGTACAACAATTTAAGTCAATAAGTCATCATTTTGGTCAAAGTATGATAGATATTTTTGGGCTTGAAGTGGGAAATCCAAAGTGGGAATTTAGCGTGTAAGTTCTTTCTGAATTACGTGTCAGTTATAGAGCTGGCTTTAGTTCATTTGGAACCTCCTACCTACAAACATGTTAGAGCTAACACGTGTGGGCTCCTTACTTCCTGTTTTCAACATTTTGCTACTGTGGCTTACTGCAGTCTGCAATGCACTACAACTGTTGGGAGATGTTGGATGGGCTGACGCCAGTGAAACGGTGAGTAAGAAAAGAGCTATATTCTGATGAGTGGATGACGTGGATAGATGAAATGTCGACACAGCTGGGACACCTCGTTGTTTCTGGAGACGTGCATGGCGGCTCTACAGTAAGAGTATAGATAGCTAGCAAGTAGCAGCTCCTCGCTAACTATACAAGTTTGGCTAGCTAGTGAAGTAAATCCATATGAAGAACATTCATATATAGCTACTGCGTCGCCTGACAGGCTGACTACACAGCTCACGTCACGCGTGCAAGCGTTGCAAAATACATTTTGAAATCTATATTATTCAATTACTGCACCCACACTGCTCGCGAGCGTCTGCGTTGCCAAGGGCTAAAATAGAAGTCAGTTCTATCTCTTATGCAGATCGCGCTGCAACTGGGAAACGTTCATGGCAGGAATTGTTGTCACCTTACCTTGCTACATAACTTCTGTGTGATAGGAACCAACAAACATCATCACCAATCAGCTTACACCACTGTGCACACACCTGTCGTTAATATGACAACTAATGTAGCCATATCAGCAATCACTTTTAACTTGCTGTTTGGACAGTCAGTATTCCAAAACGGATTTAAAAAACAAAACTGATTTGAGCATTTAGGCTTACAAGGCTTTAGAGGGCCCTACGCACTTCCTGATGAAACCAGTGACAGTATAGTTGTCAATGTTATTCCCAGAGGCGACCCGGAACATATCCCAGTCCACTTGCTCAAAACAATCTCGTAGCATGGATTCCAATTGTTCAGACCATGGTTACACAAACCTTACCGTCAGTGCTTCCTGCTTTAATTTCTGCCTAGAGGTGGGGAGGAACACAATGGAGGCATGATATGATTCGCTGAAGGGAGGGCCTTGTAGCCATCTCGGACTGGACACATGTTTTTTTATTGAAACTTTAGGCAAGTCAGTTAAGAACAACATCTTATTTACAATGACGGCCTACACCGGCCAAACCCGGACGAACGCTGGGCCAATTGTACGCCGTCCTATGGGACTCCCAATCGCAGCCGGTTGTGATACAGCCTGGAATCAAACCAGGGTGTCTGTCGTGACACATCAAGCACTGAGATGTAGCGCCTTTGACCACTGAGCCACTCGGGAGCCCAGTAATAACAGGGCTCAGTACAGTAACAGTTATCAAGGTGACCTGTTGCCTACCCCAGAAACATCCCTCTATCATAGTCATAATGCATGAGGACAGCACAAACACACACACATGCATGCATTCACACACAAACAAATGCACTCACACAGAGCTCTAACAGGGCAAAGAGAGGTGTGTTATAACCATCTACATCTCACCCCCTTGTATTCACAATAATCTGTCAGCACAGCACCCAGCATCATGGGAATGTACGTGTGTTTAAATATCTCAAAAATATATACTATACAAATACATACAATTTCCAGATTGGGCTCTCTGCTACTTTTGAAGTTATGGTCAATTTTTATGAGCACCACCAACACAGTGAATGGATTCAAAGGGAACTCCCTCTGCTGGTGATTTGCTGAATGTGCAATCCTAAATGAGAACTGGGTTATTTATTGAACTCATGTTGAGACCAAGTCATGTTGAGACCAAGGTATCTTTTCCAAAGGAGCCCTGTAATCACAAAGATACACGTAATACAGTTTTTTACAACCACTTCGGCACTAATTTCAGAACCTTGTGGTCATTTTTCAAAACTCAAGACACAAAACTCAAAACGGTCATCACAGGCTGTTCAAAACATTGCATTGTGCATTCATATCTTTAAAGAAACCTTGCACTTGCAGAATCATTGGTTCAAATAACTAATTTATCATGAAATACCACATTAATTTAGATCACCCACACACAAGATACCGATAGTTTCACTGTGTAGTTGTTCGTACTATCATTAAATATTGTAGTAGAAAATGGGTAAATTATGGATGGGCCTGAAACCATGCTTGCATGGTGGAACCTGACATTATCCCACACAATGACATAGGTCACGTCATCAGCTCTACAGACCTGATTTAGCTCATCAAGGAAGGTTACAAGGAGAGCAGCATTATATGATCCAATACGAGGTCTGCGTCTCACCACACCATCCTCCGATATAGCTGCACACATGGTGATGTTTGCCCCACATTGTCCAGGTACTTGGATGGTTGTCCGCTGGCCAATGAAATTCCGACCTCTCCTCCTTGTCTTGGCCAGGTTGAAGCCTGCCTCATCCAAAAATAGGAATTTGTGATGGTTTTCGTCAACATCTAGCTCCATCACCCTCTAAAAAGACATTTTGGAAAGAAAATGACTGATTACAATGATGTAGAATTTTGGGGGAATTTTTCACAACAGGCATCTTGAAACTTTACATACTCAGTCCTCAGTCTGCATTTCTTTCAAAAGGCACAAGGTACAGCTGTTTTTGAGACACCTGTCGCCTTTTCAGCATACGTGCAATAGTCGGCAAACCTATGGCTTCCACATTGTTGAACATGTCGTCATTGTCCAAGATGTGCTGCCGAATTTCTATTAAGCGAATATCATTTCTGGCCCGAACCAAATTGACCGCAGCCCACTCTTGTTGGTCAGTCAGAATTTTGCCTCTGCCTCCCCTATTTGGCCTAGTCTGAATTCTGCAGGGAAAATTACAGTAAGAACACACTTAGCCACATCACCTACTCTGTGGTACACATTGGCATGCAGTATACAGTCATTTGACAATTGAGAGTAGTCTAATGTTTAGTGCCTGCTGAAGACTTACCGGTTCTCATTGCAGAAGGTTCTGATGATTGAGGCCACGGTTGATATTCTGAGGTTTGGTTGAATTATCGTAGCTGCCTCAGTCGTTGTCATGCCATGATTTAGGACACGGTCTACAACTACTGCTCGGATTTCATTGGATACTCTTTGCTGTTGCTGCCGCTGTATTGGTCCGTGGCCGTGTCCTCCACCACGTTCCCCCACACCTCTCAAACAAGGCCCACGACCACCTCTCAGAAGGGGTGCTCGTCCCCTGCCTTTCCTTTCACCACCACGTCTTCCTCCTCCCACTGCTTGACCTCTATTGTGACCTGGATCACCTGCCGGGCTCCATGTTATCGCTATGTTGTTGTAGGTGGATACCACTCATTTCACTATATACTCGGACCACAATGTGAGATCAATCAGTAACGAGTTGGCAGTATTGGAAAAGCAAATACAAGGGCAGGCATACATACACTCTACACTCCACTTTATTAGGTACACCTGCGTGTTAATGCAAATAGCCTGCACCTTCAAACAGCGAATCATGTTGCTGCCTGCAACTCAATACATAAAGTATAAAGAGTAGAGAGCTTTTGTTGTTGTTCGACCAAAGATTAGAATGGGCAAGATGTGTAATCTAATTAACTTTGACCGTGGTATGATTGTTGGTGCCACACATGGTGGTTCCAGCATCTCAGCAACAGCTGGCCTCCTGGGATTTTTACACACTACAGTCTCTAGAGTTTACGGAGGATTGTGCGATAAACAAAACACATTCAGTGAGCGACAGTTCTATGGGCAAAAACACCTGGTTAATGAGAGAGGTCAGAGGAGAATGTCCAGACTCATTCAAGCTAACAGAAAGGCCACGAATGCTCAAATAACAGTCGTTTAAAACAGTTGTGTGCAGAAGGGCATCTCTTAACGTACAACACCGTGAATAATTCAGGCTGTTGTGGAGGCAAAAGGGGTTCCTACCCAGTAGCAGATTAGGTGTACCTAATAAAGTGTACAGTAATGTCAAATCTGAAAACATGGTCTGGAAAAGTGGTACATGGGACCATAGAAACAGTGTCTGATAAAGAATGATGATGAAATATTAGATCCATAGATAATGTAGTCCAATTGGTTCATGTTCCACGGTAATTGGTGTCAATGGATCTCGTTATCCTGGAACTTTCATGATCTAAACATGGAATATTGTTAGTCAGTTTCCATAAAACTATGCATTAAGAGTATTGCAACAGTTACTTATCATTTCGAGCAGTTGTATCAATTGATAGTGAGATCATTGTAATGAAATGAATAGACAGTCATCTCAGATGTAATGCGTGAATTGCATTTTGAAATGGTAATACTTTGATGTTAAGTTGTGTCCTTTTGAACAGGTGATTTTAGTTCAGTGACCAAATGGTCTTAGCTTTATGTGTACTGTATCCAAGCAATTGAAAAATGTGCATTTTTTGTGTCTAGAGTTTTGAAAAATGACATCAAGGTTCTGAAATTAGTGCCAAAGTGATTGTAAAAAAACTGTAAATACAAATATGAAATACAACAGAATTATGAAACACGATTGAAGAAAACAAACACGCTTTTCAGTAAACATTTCCACAGTCAGCAGTCTAAATTGCACTAGAGGTACTAACACAAATCAAATAAAAATAAAAATGTATTTATCACGTGCCGAAAACAACTGGTGTAGACTTTACAGTGAAATGCTTGCTTACGAAAAAATAGTAACTAACACAAGACGAATACAAGATCAATGTGAAGCGGTATGAGGTACATGAAGTAGATGTACGTACATGAAGGCAGGGTAAAGTGATTAGGCATCCGGATGGATAATAAGACTAAATTAAAGAACAGAGTAGCATCAGCAAATGATAAGTGTGTGTGTGCATGTATGTTTGTGTTGTGTTGTGTCGGTATGCGTGTGTGTGTTATGTGTGTGCGCGTACGTAGTGTTTGAATGTGTGAGGAATTTGTGTGGGAGTAACAGTGTAGTGTGTGTGAGTGACTGTGTATATGGTGTGTATATAAAGTCTAGTAAGTGTGGGTAGTCAGTGAAAAATAGTCATTTGGGAGTTCTGCTTCGCTGGACAGCTCATGGCTGGGTTTCCCTTTGTAATCCGTTATCGTCTGCAAGCCCTGCCACATCTGATGAGCGTTGTAGCCGGTGTTTTAGGATTCTCCCTTCCTCCTTTTGTCACGCCCTGAACCAAGGGCTCTCTATGGTGTTGTAGGTCAGGGCGTGACTAGGGGGGTGTTCTAGTTTTCCTATTTCTATGTTGGTGTGCTTGGTATGGTTCCCAATTAGAGGCAGCTGATTATTGTTGTCTCTAATTGGGGATCATATTTAAGTTCTCCATTGTTCCCACCTGGGTGTGGGATATTGTTTGTGTTTGTGCTGGTTGCACCAAGTAAGTCACGTTTTGTTGCGTGTTTATTGTTTGAAAGTTTCACTTAAATAAAAGATGTGGAACTCAGCACACGCTGCTCCTTGGTCCGACCTTTTCAACAATCGTGACACCTTTATTGTCTTTTTGCGTGTTTGATGTCTCGGAGGTCGTAGCGGGATTTCTTTTAATGCGTCCATGTCCGTGTCCCATTCATTAGTAAGCGGTAGCTCTAGTCTTTAGCCCAGCACGGATGTTGCCTGTGATCCAGGGTTTTTGGTTGGGATACATTCTTGTAGTCACTGTGGGGACGACATCGTCTATGCACTTATTGATGAACCCCGTGGCTGTTGTGGTAAATTCCAACATTTTATCGGCTAAATCCTGGTCCTTGATGATCTTCTTGGCCTTTCTGTGACCCCTGGTGCTGTAGATGTCCTGGAGGACATGCAGTGTGACCCCGGTGACGCATTGGGCTGACCGCACCACCCTCTGGAGAGCCCTGCGGTTGCAGACGGTGCAATTGCCATACCAGGCGATGATACCGCCCGACAGGATGCTCTCAATCTGTAGAAGTTCATGAGGGTCTTAGTGGCAAGCCAAATTTCATCAGCCTCCTGAGGTTGAAGAGGCGCTGTTGAGTATTCTTGACGAAACTGTCTGCGTGAATGAACAATTTCAGGTCATCAACTGCCGATGTGGATGGCTCTCTACTATTTCCTGAAATCCACGATCAGCTCCTTCATTTTGTTGATGTTATTTTCCTGGCACCACTCCACCAGGGATCTCACCTCCTCCCTGTAGGCTCTATTGTCGTATTTGGTAATCAGGCCTACCACTGTTGTGTCAACAGGAAACATGATGATTGAGTTGGGGACATACATGGGTGAACAGGGAGTACAGGAGGGGGCTGAGCACACACCCCTGTGGGGCCCCCCGTGTTGACGATCCACGTGGTTGAGGTGTTGTTGCCTACCTTCACCACCTGGGGTCAGCCCGTCAGGAAGTCCAGAACCCAGTTGCATAGGGTGGGGTTCAGAACCGAGGCCTTGAGCTTAGTGATGATTTGAGACGTTTCAATCGCTGATTATTTGTTTTTACAACTTCTACGATGGTAGTCTCAGACTGCATAGATAGACAGTATGAGTCTTCAGACAAGGAGCATCCAGCATTGTGAAAAATTGCAGTACTTACTCTTATGTTCTATCATGCATCCAATGATGTCCGAGGAAAACAATGCCTCTTCTAGTCGGCTTATAGCATGACGTTCATCAAAGAAACACAATACAACTGATTAGTGATTTAATTCAGAAGGAAGAGTAGAGAGGCCTGTTATTTAGCATCAATACACTGTCATCCCCAGAGAAAGGGAAAGAGAAAGAGAGAAAAATAAAGATTGATAAAGAGAGAGAGAGGACTCCAAACAAAGTAACGGTCGAAACTCGACGAATAGATGGACTTCATTAGTTGACATTAAACCTCTAATAAGTAATTTGCCCTTCTCTCCTAAGGTGTGACCTTCATAATCCTATTTCTATGGTTACCTTTCTCTCCAAAGATCCACCTGTTGTGCATGCTGTTGATGAAGAAGATGGGGGTCTGAGTCACACACATGAGGAAGCCTGTTAACGCCAGGTTAATAATGAACATGTTGGCCGGAGTACGCAAACTCTTACTCCTAGAGAGAGAGAGGGAGGGAGGTACGGGGGTGAGAGAAGGGTGGAGGAGAGAGAGGAGGGGAAAGAGATAGTGAGGAGAGTGGAGGTAGAGGAGACAGGGATGGGGAGAGAAAGAGGGAAGGAGAGGGAGGAATGAGAAGGGGATTAGTAATCGTACATGCACATTTACATTATTCTCTTTTTTTCTCTTTGTCAATTTCTGATAAATGACTTGAACCAGTTGCCCGCAAAAGTTAACTTCCTCCGATAGACCCTAAGGTCCAGAATGGGGTGCAGTCTGTAGCCCTTGGTAACTGTGGATAGGACCCCAGGCGAGATTGCGCACCAGTTGTCTACTCTCTTAGCGAGCAGCCCACGGGGGAGGCTGACTCTTGCTCACCAGTGAAGCATGGGCTCCCACTAGTGGTGGCAGAGTGAGTTGCTCTTTCATACGCCTGGTTGCTACAGAGATGTTTTATTTAAAGAGACATTGTAGTGACACTGGAAACTGGTTACGGCAATTTGTCTCCCTGCCTCAGCTGAAAAATAAAAGCGGAGGGGAAAGCCGTGGTATGGAGGGCACTTGGAGGTAGAGGGGACTCCCTCAGACTTCCTTGAGAGCGAACGCATATTTGTATTTATTAAGGATCCCCATTAGCTGCTGCCACTCTTCCTTGGATCCAGCAACATTAAGGCAGTTATATCAAATTTAAAATATTACATGGCAAACGTAAAAGTATAAATCATTTCAAATTCCTTATATTAAGCAAACCAGATGGCGCCATTTTCTTGGCACACTCCAACACTCAGACATCATTTACAAACAAAGCATTTGTGTTTAGTGAGTCCGCCAGATCAGAGGCAGTAGATTACATGGGATGTTCTCTTGATAAGTGCGTGAATTTGACCATTTTCCTGTCCTGCTAACCATTTAAAATGTAACGAGTACTTTTGGGTGTCAGGGAAAATGTATGGAGTAAAAAGTACATACTTTTCATTAGGAATTAAGTAAAAGTTGTCAACAAAAAAATAATAACGTAAAGTACAGATACAAAAAAAAATGACTTAAGTAGTACTTGAAAGTATTTTTACTTAAGTACTTTACACCACTGCGTGATGGATATACTGATTTCTCGGGAACCCCATCATTTGCGTGAAGAAAAGATGGTGAAAAAGGGGACGAGGTCGGGCTGCCTTCCGGGAGTTTGTAGGGGAGCGAATAATCTCCCACTTCCATCCGTTCTATTGGCCAACGTGCAATCATTGGAAAATAAAATCGATGACCTACGATCAAGATCATCCTTCCAACGGGACATTAAAACTGTAATATCTGATGTTTCACTGAGTCGTGGCTGAAAGACAACATGGACAATATAGAGCTGCCGGGATTTTCCATGCACCGGCAGGACAGAGAAGCTACGTATGGTAAGACGAGGGGTGGGGATGTGTGTCTATTTGTCAATAACAGCTGGTGCGCAATGTCGAATTTTAAAGAAGTCTCAAGGTTTTGCTTGCCTGAGGTAGAGAACCTTATGATAAGCTGTAGACCAAACTATCTATCAAGAGAGTTCTCATCTATATTATTCGTAGCCGTCTATTTACCACCACAAACCGATGCTGGCACTAAGACCGCACTCAACCAACTCTATAAGGCCATAAGCAAACAAGAAAATGCTCATCCAGAAGCGGCGCTCCTAGTGGACGGGGACTTTAATGCAGGCAAACTTAAATCCGTTTTACCTCATTTCTACCAGAATGTCACATATGCAACCAGAGGGAAAAAAACTCTAGACCACCTTTACTCCACACACAGAGACATACAAAGCTCTCCCTCGTCCTCCATTTGGCAAATCTGACCATAAATATATCCTCCTGATTCCTGCTTACAAGCAAAAGCTAAAGAAGTAAGTACCAATGACTCGCTCAATACGGAAGTGGTCAGATGACGCGGCTGCTATGCTACTGGACTGTTTTGTTCCGGGATTCATCCAATGGCATTGAGGAGTATACCACCTCAGTCATCGGCTTCATCAATAAGTGCATCAACGTCATCCCCACAGTGACCGTACGTACATATTCCAACCAGAAGCCACGGATTACAGGCAACATCCGCATCGAGCTGAAGGCTAGAGCTTCCGCTTTCAAGGAGCGGGACACTAATCCGGACACTTGAAATTCCACTATGCCCTCAGACGAACCATCAAACAAGCAAAGCTTAAATACAGGATTAAGATTAAATCCTACCACACCGGCTCTGACACCTGTCGGATGTGGCAGGGCTTGAAAACTATTACAGACTACAAAGGGAAACCCAAACGCGAGCTACCCAGTAACGCGAGCCTACCAGACGAGCTAAATGCCTTTCATGCTCGCTTCGGGGCAAGCAACACTGAAGCATGCACGAGAGCACCAGCTGTTCTGGACGACTGTGTGATAACGCTCTCGGTAGCCAATGTGAGCTAGACATTTAAACAGGTCAACATTCACAAAGCAGCGGGGCCAGACGGATTACCAGGACGTGTACTCAAAGCATGTGTGGACAAACTGGCAAGTGTCTTCACTGACATTTTCAACCTTTCCCTGACCGAGTCTGTCATACCTATATGTTTCAAGCAGACCACCATATTCCCTGTGCCCAAGGAAGCGAAGGTAACCTGCCTAAATGATTACCGCACCGTAGCACTCACATTGGTAGCCCTGAAGTGCTTTGAAAGGCTGGTCATGGCTCACATCTACACCATCATGTCAGAAATCCTAGACCAACTCCAATTTGCATACCGACTCAACAGATCCACAGATGACGCAATCTCAATCGCACTCCACACTGCCCTTTCACACCTGGACAAAAGAAACACCTATGTGAGAATGCTATTCATTGACTACAGCTCAGCGTTCAACACCATAGTGCCCACGAAGTTCATAACTAAGCTAAGGACCCTGTGACTAAACACCTCCCTCTGCACCTGGATCCTGGACTTCCTGAAAGGCCGCCCCCAGGTGGTAAGGGTAGGCAACAACACGTCTGCCATGCTGATCCTCAACACTGGGGCCTCTCAGGGGTGTGTACTTAGTCCCCTCCTGTACTCCCTGTTCACCTACGACTGCGTGGCCAAACACGACTCCAACACCATCATTAAGTTCGCTGACGACGCAACAATGGTAGGCCTAATCACCAACAACGATGAGACAGCCTATAGGGAAGAGGCCAGAGACCTGGCAGTGTGGTGCCAGGACAACAACCTCTCCCTCAATGTGAGCAAGACAAAGGAGCTGATCGTGGACTTCAGGAGAAGGTGGGGCGAACGGGCCCCCTTAACATTGACAGGGCTGTAGTGGAGCGGGTCGAGAGGTGTCCACATCACCAACAAACTATCATTGTCCAAACACATCAAGACAGACGTGAAGAAGGCATGACAACACCTTTTCCTCCTCAGGAGACTGAAAAGATTTGGCATGGGTCCCCAGATCCTCAAAAAGCTCTACAGCTGCACCATCGAGAGCATCCTGACAGGTTACATCACCGCCTGGTATGGCAACTCCTCGGCATCTGACCGTAAGGCGCTACAGAGGGTAGTGTGTAAGGCGCAGTACATCACTGGGGCCAAGCTTCCTGCCATCCAGGACCTATATTCTAGGCGGTGTCAGAGGAAAGCCCAAAAAATTGTCAGAGACTCCAGTCACCCAGGTCATAGACTGTTTTCTCTGCTACGGCAAGGCAAGTGGTACCGGAGCTGCAGGTCTAGGAACAAAAGGCTCCTTAACAGCTTCTACCCCCAAGCCATAAGACTGCTGAACAATTAATGAAATGGCCACTGAACTAGTTACATTGATAGCTTCCTTCATTTGTTTTGTACATTGCTGCTACTTGCTGTTATTATCTAAGCATAGTCACTTCACCCCTACCTACATATACAAATTACATGACTAACCTGTACTCCCGCATATTGACTCGGTACCGGTACCCCCTGTATATAGCCTTGTTATTGTTATTTTATTGTGTTACTTTTTTTGTTACGTATATTTGGTAAATATTTTCTTGTGTGTGCTGTTGGTTCAGGTCTATCGCCTTGCGGAGTCTCTGTAGGACTCTGGGTCATCCCCAGCCTCTTGTGTATGCTCGATACCCAGGCAGTCCATGCAGGCTGAATGCGTGTCGTTGCCCGACAGGGAAGCCCTGCATGTGAACCCGTGTGCAGGAACCATTTTCTTTTCCCCTGAGGGATGGTTGGCTTCCACCATGATACCTAAAAGATAGCTAAAGCCAAAAACAAAGTGAAAACGTAGACTTGTGGGCTGCCAGCCAAGATCACCTTTATTGGTCAATTGCATATGAGGTCCAAACCAAAATTTGACTTCCGCTTTTAACCCAACCCCTCAGACAGTGCCGTGAAAAAGTATTTGCCCCGTTTCTGATTTTCTCTACTTTAGCCTATTTTTGATACTGAATGTTGGTAAGATGGCACCAACAGATATGGGACTTCTGCTTCTTGCTCCAAAGCAACAGAAATGTTTGTGTTACTACATACACCCGGTAACTCACCAGCATACCCCCAGGGAAATTGAGCTTATTGCGGAGGCTGCTCCAAAACACAGCCAGCGGACAAGAGGTATTCAGAGTGGACTTTTAATCCGACTCAGGAGGCATACACACCATCCACTGCTTCATAGTATATTAATCACGAATGTTTTATTTATTTTTTATTTATTTCACCTTTATTTAACCAGGTAGGCTAGTTGAGAACAAGTTCTCATTTGCAACTGCGACCTGGCCAAGATAAAGCATAGCAGTGTGAACAGACAACACAGAGTTACACATGGAGTAAACAATAAACAAGTCAATAACATGGTAGAAAAAAAAGAGAATCTATATACAATGTGTGCAAAAGGCATGAGGTAGGCAATAAATCGAATAATTACAATTTAGCAGATTAACACTGGAGTGATAAATCATCAGATGATCATGTGCAAGAAGAGATACTGGTGTGCAAAAGAGCAGAAAAGTAAATAAATAAAAGCAGTATGGGGGGTGAGGTAGGTAAATTGGGTGGGTAGTTTACAGATGGACTATGTACAGCTGCAGCGATCGGTTAGCTGCTCGGATAGCAGATTTTTAAAGTTGTTGAGGGAGATAAAAGTCTCCAACTTCAGAGATTTTTGCAATTCGTTCCAGTCGCAGGCAGCAGAGAACTGGAAGGAAAGGCGTCCAAATGAGGTTTTGGCTTTAGGGATGATCAGTGAGATACACCTGCTGGAGCGCGTGCTGCGGGTGGGTGTAGCCATCGTGACCAGTGAACTGAGATAAGGCGGCACTTTACCTAGCATAGCCTTGTAGATGACCTGGAGCCAGTGGGTCTGACGACGAACATGTAGCGAGGGCCAGCCGACTAGGGCATACAGGTCGCAGTGGTGGGTTCAGTCACAGGATAATAAAGTAGACAAGCTCAGGCCGAGGATCTGCTTCCAGAGAGACATCAGAGATTGTAACATTTCACAGAAACATGGCTCTCTTGAGATATACTGTCCCCATCCATACAGCCATCTGGAATCTCAGTACATAACGCAGACAGGAATAAACAACTCTCTGGGAAGAAGAAAGGCGGGGGTGTATGTTTCATGATTAACTACTCATGGTGTGACTGTGATAACATACAGAAACTCAAGTCCTTTTGTTCACCTGACCTAGAATACCTCACAATCAAATGCCGACCGTATTACCTCCCAAGGGAATTCTCTTCGGTTATAGTAACAGCCGTGTATATTTCCCCTCAAGCTGATACCACGACGGCCCTCAAAGAATTACACTGGACTTTACGCCCTCCCTTCGGCAAATCTGATCACTACTCCATTTAGGTAGAAACTAAAACAGGAAATACCCCTGTTAAAGTATTTCCAAAGCTGGTCTGACCAATTGGAATCCATGCTTCAAGATTGTTTTGATCATGTGGACTGGGATACATTCCAGGTACCCTCTGAGAATAACATTGACGAATACACGGATACGGTGACTGAGTTCATCAGGAAGTGTATAGGCGTGACTATACTATCCCACTGTGACTATTAAAAACTGGAAAAAACAGAAACCGTGGCTAGATGGCAGCATTCGCGCAAAACTGAAAGTGCTAACCACCGCATTTAACAATGGCAAGGTGACTGTGAATATGGCCGAATACAAACAGTGTAGTTTTTCCCTCCATAAAGCAATGAAACAGGCAATACGTCAGTACAGAGACAAAGTGGAGTCGCAATTCAACGGCTCAGACATGAGACATACGTGGCAGGGTCTACAGACAATCACGGTCTACAAAGGGAAACCAGCCACGTCGCGGACATCTTGCTTCCGGCAAGCTAAACACCTTCTTTGCCCGCTTTGAGGATAACACAGTGCCACCGACGCGGCCGCTAACAAGGACTGTTGGCTCTCCTTCTCCGTGGCCGAAGTGAGTAGGACATTTAAGAGTGTTAACCCTGGCAAGGTTGCCGGCCCAGACGGCATCCCTAGTCGCGTCCTCAGATCATGCGCAAGTGTTTACGGACATCCTCAATCTCTTTAGCTGCAATGACTGCAACCAAATGCTTCCTGTAGTTGTTGATCAGTCTCTCACATCACTGTGGGGGAATTTTGGCTCACTCTTTCATGCAGAACTGCTTTAAATCAGCGACATTTGTGAGTTTTCAAGCATGAACTGCTCGTTTCAAGTCCTGCCAGAACATCTCAGTTGGGACTTTGACCAGGCCAATCCAAAACTATCCATTTTCATGTAGACTTGATTGTGTGTTTGATCTGATAACATTCAATATCAAAAATTAGAAAGGGAGCAAAGACTTTTTCACGGCACTGTGTACATGACGTTTTTGGAGAGGTGCGGATGCTGCCACACTGGGCACCCAGGGAGCTGTTGTCGTGGGGGGTTAATTGCCTTGCTCAAGGGCACAACGACAGGCAATTGCATATAGGATTTGATACCAGAAACCCTATGGTTGCCAGCTCACTTTCAGACAGATTTTTCATGTCAGACCCGAGATTCGAACTAGCAATCCGCCAGCTTGCCTCTCTAAATGCTAGGTTACCTGCCGCCCATGGATGGTTAACACAGTGCTAGCCTGGAAAAGCTAACCTCTCAACAATGGAAATACTGTATACAGTGGGGCAAAAAAGTATTTAGTCAGCCACCAATTGTGCAAGTTCTCCCACTTAAAAAGATGAGAGAGGCGGAAAATAAGTATTTGGTCAATAACAAAAGTTTATCTCAAAACTTTGTTATATACCCTTTGTTGGCAATGACAGAGGTCAAACGTTTTCTGTAAGTCTTCACAAGGTTTTCACACACTGTTGCTGGTATTTTGGCCCATTCCTCCATGCAGATCTCCTCTAAAGCAGTGATGTTTTGGGGCTGTTGCTGGGCAACACGGACTTTCAACTCCCTCCAAAGATTTTCTATGGGGTTGAGATCTGGAGACTGGCTAGGCCACTCCAGGACCTGAAATGCTTCTTACGAAGCCACTCCTTCGTTGCCCGGGCGGTGTGTTTGGGATCATTGTCATGCTGAAAGACCCAGCCACGTTTCATCTTCAATGCCCTTGCTGATGGAAGGAGGTTTTCACTCAAAATCTCACGATACATGGCCCCATTCATTCTTTCCTTTACACGGATCAGTCGCCTGGTCCCTTGCAGAAAAACAGCCCCAAAGCATGATGTTTCCACCCCCATGCTTCACAATAGGTATGGTGTTCTTTGGATGCAACTCAGCATTCTTTGTCCTCCAAACACGACGAGTTGAGTTTTTACCAAAAAGTTCTTATTTTGTTTCATCTGACCATATGACATTCTCCCAATCTTCTTCTGGATCATCCAAATGCTCTCTAGCAAACTTCAGACGGGCCTGGACATGTACTGGCTTAAGCAAGGACACGTCTGGCACTGCAGGATTTGAGTCCGTGGCGGCGTAGTGTGTTACTGATGGTAGGCTTTGTTACTTTGGTCCCAGCTCTCTGCAGGTCACTCACTAGATCCCCCCGTGTGGTTCTGGGATTTTTGCTCACCGTTCTTGTGATCATTTTGACCCCACGGGGTGAGATCTTGCGTGGACCCCAGATCGAGGGAGATTATCAGTTTCTTGTATGTCTCCATTTCCTAATAATTTGCTCCCACAGTTGATTTCTTCAAACCAAGCTGCTTACCTATTGCAGATTCAGTCTTCCCAGCCTGGTGCAGTCTACAATTTTGTTTCTGGTGTCCTTTGACAGCTCTTTGGTCTTGGCCATAGTGGAGTTTGGAGTGTGACTGTTTGAGGTTGTTGACAGGTGTCTTTTATACTGATAACAAGTTCAAACAGGTGCCATTAATACAGGTAACGAGTGGAGGACAGAGGAGCCTCTTAAAGAAGAAGTTACAGGTCTGTGAGAGCCAGAAATCTTGCTTTTTGTAGGTGACCAAATACTTATTTTCCACCATAATTTGCAAAAAATGCATTAAAAATCCTACAATGTGATTTTCTGGATTATTTTTTCTCATTTTGTCTGTCATAGTTGAAGTGTACCTATCATGAAAATTACAGGCCTCTCTCATCTTTTTAAGTGGGAGAACTTGCACAATTGGTGGCTGACTAAATACTTTTTTGCCCCACTGTATTTCCCAGCATGCCTTTCAAATTAAGATGAGAGATACCCACCAATGACTGTGTTTGTTAGTGACAGATACAATGTTGTTGCGTTCAACAACTTCTATTCCTGAAGCCTTCACAAAAAGACTGCCTAAGTGAATGGCAGTAGAATGGCCTTACTGAAGAGCACAGTGACTTTCACCATGGCACTGTCATAGGATGACACATTTCCAACAAGTTAGTTTTTCACATGTATGCCCTGCTAGAGTTGCCCAGGTCAACTTTAAGTGCTGTTATTGAGAAGTGGAAATATCTAGGAGCAACAATGGCTCAACCGCGAAGTGGTAGGCCACCCAAGCTCAAAGAAAGTGACTTTCCGAGTGCTAAAGAACGTAGCATGTCAAAATAGTCTGTTCTCGGATGTAAACCTCACTACCAAGTTCCAAACTGCCTCTGGAAGCAACGTCAGCACAATAACTGTTCGTCGGGAGCTTCATGAAATGGGTTTTCATGGCCGAACAACCATAACACAATCCTAAGATCACATGCCTAGCATCGGCAGGAGATGTGTAAAGCTCGCCACCATTGGACTCTGGAATTACGTTCTCAGGAGTTGTTTTTTTACCGTTATCTAATCAGGTAAGTTGACTGAGAACACATTCTAATTTACAGCAACAACCTGGGGAATAGTTACAAGGGAGAGGAGGGGGATGAATGAGCCAATTGTAAGGTGGGGATGATTAGGTGACCATGATGGTATGAGGGACAGCTTGGGAATTTAGCCAGGACACCAGGGTCAACACCCCTACTCTTATGATAAGTGCCATGGGATCTTTAATGACCTCAGAGAGTCAGGACACCCGTTTAACGTCCCATCTGAAAGACAGCACCCTACACAGGGCAGCGTCCCCATTCACTGCCCTGGGGCATTGGGATATTTTTTTAGACCTGAGGAAAGAGTGCCTCCTACTGGCCCTCCAACACCACTTCCAGCAGCATCTGGTCTCCCATCCAGAGACTGACCAGGACCAACCCTGCTTAGCTTCTGTTAGAGGAATTTTAATTCCTATGTATTCATTAACCAATTCAATTAAAACACTAAAACACTCAAAAATAGTCAGTGACGTTTATTCTCGAGAGCTCTGATCAAAATAACATGTACATTAGTTTATATATCACACATAGCGTCATAGCGTCCTAAATGTCCCTCATCCTCTCTGACAAGGACAATGCTGCTGTTAAATTCCATTCCAACACATACATATTGCTTATCTTATGCTACCACATGTCACACCATCTGCTGCAAGCCTAACGGTTTGACTTACTTCCTGTTATTAGTTTCACAGTGGTCACAAGTTGTTTGTCACAATTTGTCTGTTAACGTCTTTCAGCTAGGGGGAACTATTTTTATGTTTGGAAAAACAACGTTCCCAAGGTAAACAGACTATTTCTCATGCCCAGATGCTAGAATATGCATATAATTGACAGATTATGATATAAAACACTCTAAAATTTCCAAAACTGTAAAAATATTGTCTGTGAGTATAACAGAACTGATTTTGCAGGCGAAAACCTGAGGAAATCCAACCCGGAAGTGCCTTTTATTTGGAAAAATCCCTGTTTCATTGCCTGCCCATCCTCCATTTAAAGGGGTATCAACCATACCTTTTCCAATGGCTTCCTCAGGCTGTGACCAGGCTTTAGACATAGTTTCAAGCTTTTTATTTTGAAAAATGAGCGAGATTTATCACAAACGCGTCAGGTGTCTCTTTGATTAGTTCATGCGTGGGAGAGTTGTAGCTCGACATTTTCTTTCTCTGTAGTATTGATGTTTACCGTCCGGTTGAAATATTATCGATTATGTTATGTTAAAAAACACCTGAGGATTGATTATAAAAAATGTTTGACATGTTTCTACGAACATTACGGATACTTTTTTGGAATTTTCGCTGCCCTTCAGGACCGGCACGAGCCTCTGGTTTCTGAACATACGCGCAAACCAAATGGTTTTTGGTTATAAAATAATCTTATCGACAAAAATAACATTTATTTGGTAACTGGGAGTCTCGTGAGTGCAAACATCCGGAGATCATCAAAGGTAAGCGATTAATTGTATTGCTTTTCTGACTTTCGTGACCAAGCTAATTTGCGGCTAGCTGTTCTTACTGTTTTGTCTAGTGATTGATAACTCACAAACGCTTGGATTGCTTTCGCTGTAAAGCATATTTTCAAAATCTGACACGATAGGTGGATTAACAACAAGCTAAGCTGTGTTTTTGGTATATTTCACTTGTGATTTCATGATTATAAATATTTTTAGTATTTTTTTTAATTTGGCGCTCTGCAATTCAGCGGGGTTTACGAAAATGATCCCGCTAAAAGCAGGGGTGTCAAAGTCAAATGGGACGGAGGGCCAAATAAAAAATGTAGCTACAAGCCGAGGGCCGGACTGTTCGAATGTTCATGAAAAAAATTTAAAATGACGCAATTATAGTCTAGTGAACCTAATTGAACCTACTGAAAACCTAACAAATATATTCCAATATGATCAGATAAAAAAGCAATATTTTCTTATGGCTCTGTCAGTAATCTTTAATTTTCAACAGACACAAAAGACAAATTTCCTTTATATAAAATCCCACACATCACTATGAAACAATTTAAATGAAAGAAACCGTATTCAAGGCACCATCAGTAGCCCTATATTTTCTATTTTAGAAAAGTGGGCTAAATTTACTTCAAAGAAAAAAACAATAATAGCAATTTCTTATCATCCACTCAACTGAAATATTTTTAAAAATATATATTGGATTGAAATACAATAAATAAAGTGCAAAAATCTATAATCAAAAACAACACTTTGTTTAAGGAGAAGTAACACTGCAACGTGAAACAAATATTAGAACTTTAACTTTATAAACTTGAACTGAGTAAAAACTCTAAATATGTGATTGCACCAGTAATGTTCACTTGTTTGAGTGAGGGTGATTACTTGGTGGTGTCCCATCTTTTCCACAAAGTTCATCAATGTTCGGGTAAGCTCTGGGCTGAGAAATCCTCAGAATTGAGTGGAGGTGTTCAGCAGTAAGTCGACTTCTGGTTGATGTTTTGTTCAGGTTCATCAAAGAAAACAGTTGTTCACACAGGTATGCTGCTGGCCAAACATAGACCAACGTCTTGAAGCAGTCCTGGGAATTGCGCAGCTGAGGGCAATTGTGTCGGGGAGGGGAAACGGGTCGAGAACCTTTCACCACGCAGCCCCACTCGCTCGCATTTTGCCCTCAGATCGGATCTATTTGGCATTGGAGGTCATATCAAACTCCCATTTGGAGGTTGGTCGGCTAGCTTTCCACGTCAACAGCAAAGTGGTCGCTTAGCCGAGCAGTTCAGACACCTGCTTCTTTTGTGCTTCAAGTCAGCAATATCGCGCGTCGGAAAGTCAGCGCAAGCTACCATTTTTATCAGCCAACTGTGCCTCGGCACTTTCCGGGAACGCAACTGGATAGAGGCTGTCTCTTATTAGGTCCTTGGGCAGCGGGTAAGTGGGCATAAATTTATCTTTCCGGCATCTGCGTCTCCCACAGACGTCAGGTTTTGGTTTCAATGGCCTTCACTGTACTGGTACCTATCAGAGATGACATATCCGCGACCCCTGCAAGCGCAAGTTCATTGCATTCACATGACTCGTAATGTCACACAGAAAACCGATTCAAAACACAGAAACATTTCGTCCGGATTGTGTTGTGTCTTTCCCCTTTTGCTGTCCAGAACAGACAAATCTCTCACCTGAAATCCGACAACATCTTTGAAGCACCTTCCCTGGCTTAGCCGACGCACCTCTGATGATACTAAGGCAAATCACCATTGCGTCCGTTTCCTAAACTCCCCGTCAGAAACATGCCTTGAACTGAGCCGGTGCATTCAAAACCTTGCTTCTGATAAGTTATACTGTGCGCGTGATGATTGTCAATCACATTGCTCCATTTTCAAGCTTATACGCACAACGCTTTCCTGGTGAATGAAAATAATAAGCTGTCAGCTCACCTGTCGCGTTTCCTCTGCATCTTCCCGTATCTTCGCCGACCGAGCCTCCGGTCCTACAGCATGCAGGTGCTCGCGGCGTTTGTCAGAACCCACGAGGTTTTCCCAGGAGCTCCATCTCATTTACACATCGAACCTCTCATAACAAATCATGCCCACGTTTCGTGCCATTGCATTAGATACGTAAAGCCAAACCAAACTCCTGCTGTCCACGCTAGGGCTGGAGTCCACTCGCGATGAAAATTGACAACTGGGCAATGTCAGAAATGTCTGGTGCTCTCATCCACAGCCAGGAGGAATATGCAATGAAATCTTTTCCTTTTCACCCAAGCTGCTCGTTTTAGATTGATGGGACAACTGGTCTACTCTCTCGTGCAATTGTTGTTTCTGCTCAGACTCACATTAAGAGAGTTGCCATTTTTATCTGGGCAAAAACTTCGTCACAAACTTTAATCATGCAGTTTTGATGAAATCCCCCTCGTAAATGGCGGGCTCTGATTTTAGCGATCTCCTTCTGCCAAAATAAAAACTGCCTTTTGTAAGCCTTGGTCCATGTCCATATTCTTGTTTTGGTGCGATGTTTCGTTCTAATGTTCGTCTCAGATTATACTCCTTCAGGTACCGCCACACTTTCTCCACACAGAAGACAACACAGGTTCCAGTCTACCTCCGTTGAATCATATAACTCCAGCAGCTCCCATCCTTGTTTTGGAAAAACCCGGTTCTTCAGGGTCCACCTTCCGATTTTGCCATTTTTGATGGGTATCTGAAACAGTTAATTTACTGTTGAGGCTGCACGACTGCTGTGCCATCATAAATATTGAAAGAAAAGCAGGCCTAACTCTGCCCAGCGCGTCACTCGTATTGCATTGTGGGAAATGTAGTATTGGTGCCTGTAAAGATCTGCGGGCTGCCGGCTTGCTGCGGTCTGCGGGCCGGTTCTAATAATAAATCAAGATCATCCCAGGGGCCGTAAAAAACCTTCTCGCGGGCCGGATGTGGCCCGCGGGCCTTGACTCTGACATATGTGCGCTAAAGGGATCCGTGCGTCAAGAAGTTAACACTTCCTCTTTGCCTATGTAGAAACATTATTTATCAGACAGGGTAGAATTCTGTTAATTGTTACAATCCTGTATTAAATGTATACATTATTTAGTCATTATTCATAAAAATCCTATAACAGCTTCAGAGGCAAGCAAGCAGTGGGATGGAGGGTGGTAAGCTGCTGGCAAATTATGATGATTCACGCTTCACCATCTGGCAATCCGACGGACGGTTTGACGGATGCCAGTTGACCTCTATCTGCCCGAATGCATAGTGTCCACTGTAAAGTTTGGTGGAGGAGGAATAATGGTTTGGGGCTGTTTATCATGGTTCGGGCCCCTTAGTTCCAGTGAAGGGAAATCTTAACGCTACAGTGGACAATGATATTCGAGATGATTCTGTGATTCCAACTTTGTGGAATGCCCTTTCCTGTTTCAGCATGACAATACCCCCATGCACAACGCGAGATTCGAGATTGGTGTGGAAGAACTTGACTGGCCTGCACAGAGCCCTGACGCCGACTGCGAGCCAGGCCTGATCGCCAAACATCAGTGCCCGACCTCACTAATGCTCTTGTGGCTGAATGGAAGCAAGTCCCCGCAGCAATGTTCCAACATCTAGTGGAAAGCCTTCCCAGAAAAGCGGAGGCTGTTATTGCAGTAAAGGGGGGGCCAACTCCATGTTAATATCCATGATTTTGGAATGAGATTTTCGACGAGCACATGTCCACATACTCTTGGTCATGTAGTGTACCTCTCAGCTATAGGAGAAACACTTCAGAACAAACTTCCTTTTGATATTTTTGGGGGATTATCTGTTGTTCCATGTAGTGAATCTGTTATTTAAGGCGTTTGTATGGGCTTATAGCAGTAAGGCCAGAAATACTTTTTCATCAATTAAAAGAAATCCCACGGCTTAGACTCTGATGGGTTAAAGAAACACGAAAGCATTCTAATGAAGGTGCATACCTGTTTCATAACAAGCCTATTTAAAGGTAGTATCGACAAAGTGATATAGCACCCATATTGGTTGATTGGTTGATGGTTATTACCTGCAGAAGGTGTACATGACGAGGAAGTTTCCCACCATGCCTGTTATGCCGACGGCGAGGATGACGGAGCCGAGGGTGTGATGGTGGTGGTCTGGGACGTCCACCGTTGGGAAGGGCCACCGAGCCAGCATTGCGACCTAGAGTGTAAGAGAAGGGATTGTATTTATGAAACTAATAGAAACTACAAAAGTACATTTCCTGAAGAAAATATGAAGTGTTTGCTCCTCTTTAAGTGTGTTTCATGGTAATTGACTCAATGAGACACCATCACTATTTTGACCTCTACCCCCTTTTAAACATTGTATTCAACATCGTGTTTGAGCTACAGCCTTATTGGTTGTACCATTGAATTAGTCTATTTCTTCTGCATCCATTAGTACTCCACAGTTGTCACTGACTAGTTGGATATTCATTTCCTACTGAGCAAACAATTTCTGTACTTACAGCATTGATATAAATTCATTTTTATCAGGTTTTGACATTTGTCAATAAAACTCATGAATGCAACCGTTTATGGTCAGTGCCGTTTAAGATAAAGGAAGATGATTTATGAGCATTACCTTATTTCTATTACAGCATATTGGATGACTGTCATTCATATTCCATTCACCCAGTTCAATGTAACAGCGATAGGTTTAGGCTACTACATGATACTCAAATTTTCCCTTTACCCATCATGAGGTTGTTACAACCTAGCCTATGAATGAAAGTCTACCCTGTAGGTGCACACAGGTTTGAGGTGACAGACAGTGACATTCAATACCGCCTTGCACTCTCTTGCCTGCATCTAGCTGATATAGGGTGTAATCATTAGTCCAACAGTTGCAAACGAGAGTTGATATTGAACAAATGAATGTATGTTTATCCCAGTTTTCTTCCGTTTAAGAAACGTTTTTCAACAGAATCAGCAGAATGAATACACCCCTGATCACGCGTAAACACAGTTCACTTTCATAGCAGCCACGTTGTATTCCTTCTCGCATCTATGCGCTCTCCTCCTCTCACCTCTTCCCTTCGCTTGTGGACTTCAATGCCAACACATCAGCTGTATGTGACCTGGCGAAAAAACCTTTCCAAGCCAAACCGCTAAACAAAGCGTACATCGTTGTCACCATATTATCTAAAGTAACATCATAGTCAGCATAGCTAATATAATTAAGACATTAGTAAGCCTGCTACAATCATGCTGTAATGTTAGTGTACAGTCAGTAAGCAGTTACACCGGCGAGTCTGTGGCAATAAATTAGTACAACCAAAAGCTTACCTTGACATGGAAGAGTTCCAGTGTTGTGGTGGAAAGTCATAGCTAAGATAGCATCCCTCTGTTTACGCAGGGTGTTTCAGTAGGCTAAACTAGCTAGCTGCATTTGCTAGCTAAGTAAGTAAAACTGAAGAAAAAAATTACAATCTCTGTCTCTCTTTCACTCTTGCTTCTCCTTCATTTTGGAAGAAATTAAATTTGTTCAAAACTGTTCAACTATTGTCTTTCTCTTTCAGTCAACTGCTCACCACATTTTATACACTGTAGTGCTAGCTAGCTGTAGCTTATGCTTTCAGTAAATTAATTCTCAGATCCTTTGATTGGGTGGACAACATGTCAGTTTGCTGCAAGAACTCTGATATACTGGAAGGACTTCATTCAGAAGTTGCCATAATTACTGTGTAAGTCTATGGAAGGGGGTGAGAACCATGAGCCTCCTAGGTTTTGTATTGAAGTTAATGTACCTAGAGGAGGACGAAAGCTAGCTGTCCTCCGGCTACACCATGGTGCTACGCTACAGAGTGCTGTTGTGGCTACTGTAGACCTTCTTTGCAAAATAGTGTGTTTTAATCAGTTATTTGGTGACGTGATTATATTTAGCATAACTTTTTAAATGTACATTTATGAAATTCACTGAGGAGGATGGTCCTCCCCTTCCTCCTATGAGGAGCCTCCACTGCTAAACACACATGCTTTGTCTGTGAATTATGTTGGAGTGTGCCCCTGGCTATCCGTAAATACATTTTTTAAAATGGTGACGTCTGGTTTGTTTAATATAAGGAATTGTAAATGATTTATACTGTTATTTTAGCAATTACATTTACTTTTGATACTTAAGTAGATCTAAAACCAAATACTTTTAGACTTTTACTCAAGTAGTATTTTACTGGGTGACTTTCACTTGAGTCATTTTCTAACCTTTCTGGCGTAGGAGTCCCACTAGTCCCACTATCGAAATCCGATTATCCATGTCATGCTTTTATTAGAAATCAAATTAAATTAGCCACATGCGCCGAATACAACAGGTGTAGACCTTACCATAAAATGTTTACTTACAAGCCCCTAACCAACAATGAAGTTCAAGAAATTTAGTTGAGAAAATATTTACTAAATAAACTAAGAGTAACACAATAAGATAACAATAATGAGGCTATATGCAGGGGGTATTAGTACCGAGTCAATGTGCGGTGGTACAGGTTAGTCGAGGTAATTTGCTTCATGTAGGTAGGGGTAAAGTGACTAAAAGTGTATTTTTATGGTGAAAATGATCTTCCCCAAACTTGAAACTCACGTGCTGTGTATGTATGCCAGTTAGGCTCTATACCCATTGTAAAGCGGATTAATGTGCTTAATTGTAAGAAGTTATTTGGCCACTTTAGTTGTGATACAAACCTTATCAAAACATAGGCCTATGGGCAAGGCTACATGAGGTGTGGGACCATGATTCAAAAAAGTCACACAAAAAAGGCATGTGTTACTGCACACAAGCTGGGCATGTGTTACTGCACACAAGCTGGGCATCATTCACAAGTGATAATATACAGTTGAAGTCGGAAGTTTACATACACCTTAGCCAAATACATTTAAACTCAGTTTCACAATTCCTGATATTTAATCCTAGTAAACATTCCCTGTCTTAGGTCAGTTAGGATCACCACTTTATTTTAAGAATGTGAAATGTCAGAAAAATAGTAGAGAGAATTATTTATTTCAGATTTTATTTATTTCATCACATTCCTACTGGGTCAGAAGTTTACATACACTCAATTAGTATTTGGTAGCATTGCCTTTAAATTAACTTGGGTCAAACATTTCGGGTAGGCTTCCACAAGCTTCCCACAATAAGTTGGGTGAATTTTGGCCCATTTCTCCTGACAGAGCTGGTGTAACTGAATCAGGTTTGTAGACCTCCTTGCTCGCACACACTTTTTCAGTTCAGCCCACAAATTTTCTATAGGATTGAGGTCAGAGCTTTGTGTTGGCCACTCCAATACCTTGACTTTGTTGGCCTTAAGCCATTTTGCCACAACTTTGGAAGTATGCTTGGGGTTATTGTCCATTTCGAAGACCCATTTGCGACCAAGCTTTAACTTCCTGACTGATGTCTTGAGATGTTGCTTCAATATATCCACATAATTTTCCTACCTCATGATGCCATCTATTTTGTGAAGTGCACCAGTCCCTCCTGCAGAAAAGCACCCCCAAAACATGATTCTGCCACCCCCGTGCTTCACGGTTGGGATGGTGTTCCTCGGCTTGCAAGCATCCCTCTTTTTCCTCCAAACATAACGATGGTCATTATGGCCAAACAGTTCTATTTTTGTTCCATCAGACCAGAGGACAATGGTCCTACCCAGCAGAGGCTGAGGGGTAATCTCAGAGCTAACAGCACTAACAGGGTAAAACTGTGTTTACAGCAGTAACAGGCACCAAATCGTACCTAAATACTGTGGGTTGGTACAGAGAAGGACTGCTACCAACAGTCAGCCAAGATGGCTGTTAGTGCCTGTCCTTCCTGCTGGATCCAAACCCTGTAGATGAGTTGCCCAGCTGGCACAGGTGTACAAAGGTTGGCTCTGTAGAGATTGGCATGGTGTGTGAACATGAATCTTAAGAGATTTAGGGCCACCTTCCATGATATAATAGGCAGGGAGATAACCTGTGTTTGTGTGCTTGTTTGTGTCTACAAGTGATTAAGACACAGTCATGCATGAATTTGAGCCAAGAGACTTGCCATTTGGATTATAGTAGTAATATGTAGTAATATGCTGTATGAGATTGATTTCACTCTTTTTCAATGTAACAGAACGTGTTTGAGTATGAAGTGAGTTAGACCGGCTGGATTCTAACGGAGTAGAAAGGGATGGAGGAGAGGGAAAGGAGAGTGGAGATGTAAGGAGGAGAAAGGGGCAAGGGAGGAGGGCAGTGGAGAATTGAGGGGACTGTTCTTCACCACTCTAAATAGGCTCAGAGGGATTTCTGCTAGATGTTTTGTTCTTGTCTGATCCCTGAGGCTGTTCTACTAGAGGTGTGTGTGTGTGTGTTGGTTACACATTGAAAGCCACAAGAAACAATTCAGACACTAACCTTTTCCCTCCATCCATTCACCATAATCTCCCAGACATAAGAGAAGAGTGAGTGGCTTCTCAAGGAGGAAATAAATTGGGGAATAGATGAGATCTCTCGGTGTTCATAAAAGATTGCACTTACACTCTCAGAAAATGATAGGTATAGATTTGTTCCTCGCCATGGGGTTCATAAATGCTTGTCATGATAAGTGGTACCGTGTAAGTACGTTCTGTTGTACTTTAAAATTATAGGTACATTATCTGTTACCGGTTGCATTTCGTACTCTTCAGGTGGCACCAGTCTCTCCATTAGCCCTTCATCTACGGTTTAACACCTTACTATACTCTAATAGCAACAAGCCGACATCTCATAGCGATCAGCATACTCACGTAGGCTATCGGAGAGAAATCCTCTATTAGTCTCTCTAATGCTCCTCTAGTGTTCATCAAGCAAAGGTGAAGCCCTACGACATCGACGACCCTGTCCCATCAGACCCAACTTCCTTGGAATGCCCTACTCCTTGAGTTTGCAGCTGTCCAAAAAATTAAAAACTATTTTGCTGAAACCTATTAGTGTGTGTACTTTACTGTATTTATACTTTGGGAATATCACTTTCAACAGGGAAACAAAAGTTACAAAAATCCACTGGATGGACGTCTTTAAACAAAGAGCCAAGTGTACCTTGGGGGCAAGATAGTACAGGTACAAAAATAGTGCCTTTATTTGCATCTTTTTAAGTGGCGAAATGCTCCTTGAAAACGTTTTGGGTGTGTTTTAACACTGTAAGTTGTAAAGCCTTATTTAGATATTTCCCAGGGAGACTTTCAAGTGAAATTTTAGAGTTACAGTACCACCGGGTTGCTAGTGCAGAGACATGGTTGTTACATTCAATGGATTCCAATCCGGTAGCCTTCAGCAGTGTGGGTGGCAGTTGGCCTAGTGGTTAAGAGCTTCGGGCTAGTGACTAAAAGGCCTCTGGTTTTGAATCCCAAGCCGACTGATTGAAAAACATCTGTGTTGTGCCTTGAGCAAGGCACATAACCCAAATTGCTAATGATGGCTGATGCATGGCCGTGACCCCACTCACTGAGTGGGATATGAAGAAAAAAAACGAATATCCAATTCACATGCAAAATTAATAAACAACTGCTTAAACATGTTGTGAATAGGAACGATGTTAAACACCCAATTGACATTATAAGTGAGTGCTAAAGTGAATATTGTCATTGTGTAAACGGCTTTCGTCGTGGAAGGAGAGGACCAAAGCGCGAGCGTGGTACGTATCCATATTTATTAGAATACTTTTTTCAAGAAAGAACAAAAACAATAAACTGACGAAAACCAACGAAGCTACAGTCCCGAACTAGTGAACACAGACAGAACTAGTGAACACACGAACAGGAACAATCACCCACAAAACACACTACAAAACAGGCTACCTAAATATGGTTCCCAATCAGAGACAACGCAAAACACCTGTCTCTGATTGAGAACCATATCAGGCCAAACACAGAAATAGACAAACCAGACATACAACATAGAATGCCCACACAGATCACACCCTGATCAACCAAAACATAAAATATACAAAGCAAACTATGGTCAGGGTGTGACACATTGAAATTAAACTCTGTGACAATATATTATATAAATCATAAGGCCACACTTTAACAGCCTAGTTTTATAGTAACACAGTGGTCTGAAACTCCTGGTTTGCAGGCCATGTCAGGCAAGTCACAATATGCTGGCTTGGAAAATAATACAGTGCCTTCGGAAAGTATTTAGACCCCTTGACTTTTTCCACATTTTGTTATGTTACAGCCTTATTCTAAAATTGATTAAATGAAAGCAATACTCAGCAATCTACACACAATACCCTATAATGATAAAGCGAAAACAGGTTTTTAGAATTTAAAAAAGTTTTTAAAATAAACCGAAACCTCAGGGAGGTTACTAAGAACCCGATAGTCACTCTGACAGAACTCCAAAGTTCCTCTGTGGAGATGTTAGAACCGTCCAGAAGGACAACCATCTCTGTAGCACTCCACCAATCAGGCCTTTATGGTAGAGTGGCCAGACAGAAGCCACTCCTCTGTGAAAGGCACATGACAGCCTGCTTGGAGTTTGCCAAAAGGCACCTAAAGACTCACAATGAGAAACAACATTCTCTGGTCTGATGAAACCAAGATTGAACTCTTTGGCCAGAATGCCAAGCGTCACAGTCTTGGTGGAGGTGGCAGCATGGTGGTGGCAGCATCATGCTGTGGGGATGTTTTTCAGCGGCATGGACTAGGAGACTAGTCAGGATCGAGGGAAAGATGAACAGAGCAAAGTACAGAGAGATCTTTAATGAAAACCTGCTACAGAGCGCTCAGGACCTGAGACTGGGGCGAAGTTTCACCTTCCAACAGGACAACGACCCTAAGCACACAGCCAAGACAACGCAGTAGTGGCTTCAGGACAAGTCTCTGAATGTCCTTGAGTGGCCCAGCCAGAGCCCAGACTTGAACCCAGTCGAACATCTCTGGAGAAACCTGAAAATAGCTGTGCAGTAATGCTCCCCCATCCAACCTGACAGAGCTTGAGAGGATCTGCAGAGAAGAATGGGAGAAACTCCCCAAATACAGGTGTGCCAAGCTTGTGGCATCATACCCAAGAAGACTCCAGGCTGAAATAACTGCTAAAGGTTCAACAAAGTACTGAGTGAAGAGTCTGAATACTAAGGTAAATGTGAAAAAAATTCTAAAAACAGTTTTTACTTTGTCATTATAGGGTATTGTGTGTAGATTCATATTTTTTTTAAATCAATTTTAGAATAAATCTGTAACCTACCAAAATGTGGAAAAAGTCAAGGCGTCTGAATACTTTCCGAAGGCACTGTATGTAATTGGAATCCGGACAGTTCAGAAAGTCAAAAATGTGCGCTTTAAATCACCTGTAACCTACATTTAAAAGGACTGCCAAGATAGGAAGAAACTATAAATGAGACTTCCTAAACCATCTAAACTGGAACAACCATCTCAGTAACATAGTCCAACTACAAACAGATTGGATTAGCTTTGAAAAATGTGTTATTTATTGTGTAGCATAAGATCAATCAATCAATCAATGTGCATATGCAAAAATGCATATTGAATCTACCTGTGTCATAGCATGCTGGGAAATATGATAATGATCGGTGTGATGTTTGAGTGTAATGGTTGTACCTTTATAATCAAAATATTGGGGACAAAAATGTACCATTATACTAAATTATAGCCTTTTTGTGAGAGTGTAGACAGTGCGTGCGTGTGTGTGTACGGGCGTGCCTGCACATGTATGTATGTATGTATGTATGTATGTATGTATGTATGTATGTATGTATGTATGTATGTATGTATGTATGTATGTATGTATGTATGTATGTATGTGTGTGTGTGTAACCTGATTGTGACTGTACTATAGATCTCTACAAACGGTCACAATGGTCGTCGATGGTCTCCCCATTGACGACCATTGGTGAGCAGGCAAGAGATGAGACTGGAGGTAAGGTCTTTGCCAGTGCCCTATTGATGGGCATTGCAGCATAGATAAGCTTCTGGCCCCTGATCAAAGATACTGGTCGTTCACACACAAACACACACACAGAGCACTGATTACATTATCAATGGTGTTTATGATTAGCCTGGTGGAACTAACCTGATCTATGCATTCACCTTTCGATTTCACTTCAGGCTGGTTAGACCAGGCTAGATTATGAAGGTAAATTGGAACAAAACTCGAAACTGTTTTGACCTTTGACCAGGTCAAATGTCACCAACCTGATTCAAGTGTCCTCCCTGTTCCATTTATAGGAATGCTCACAGCGAAGGCATGTCTGCGTGATGCTGAGGGTTCACTTGCTGGTCTTCTCTATGTTGCATGTTTGGCTGCAAACTGGACAACCCTCGAACAACTCCAGCAGTCAATACTCATAAACAATGTACTTCCTCATCTTATGAGCTGGGGTTGACTGTGACAGGGTGATAGAATAGACAGTCAAGTGATGAACTGCATTTTGTTATAAAGAAAGGACAAAGCTTTTTGATAATGCACTTCACAACCAAAATGACTACTGCTTGTATCTGTTAGGCTGTGTAATTAACCTACTAGTTTATCAAACCGGGCATAACATACCTTAATGTTGTTGATGAAGCAATCTGTGTAATCAGGGCAGTAACTAGGGTCAAGCTAATTCTAGGTCGTCACTAGTTACCACAGCCACAAAACCATAAAGCCTGCCTATTTCTACATTTTCTCTTCTTAAAACACACTGCTAACCTAATGCCTAACCTTAATTTAGGACCAAAAAGAAAATGGTTGTTTTCATACATATTTAAGCTATAGACAATTCTGACTTTATAGGTGTGGTAACAAATGAAATCCTAAGTCTATGCTTTACAGATGTAGACTGACTGTAGCTCCAGATTGGATCAGATTCAGGCTGGTGACGCCATTACGGGTTGTTGCTCCTAGTTCACTGTATCAGTCAGACTCAGACATATGTTAGCTACCACTATAGCTGCATCCATTATTTTGTTATGCACTAAACAATACAGAATACACTTGTGTGAGCTATGAACTAACTTGCAAATCTGCCTTGTAGGCTAACATTAGCTAGCCTGCCTCGTTTTATAAAAATATGGTTACCTCCATAACCAGCAATAACGTTATTTAATGGCGTTAGCTAAGTTATACCAGAAGTCATTATATTTCAGTATCTCTGGTTGTACTGACCACTACCGGTCGTTGCAGACCAAGATAGCGTTACTGCTGCATAATTGGGAGACGACGAACTCCAAGCACCTATTCTGCATACTAGCTAGGGTCCTTCAGCAGGGCATGTCAATCATAGAACTTTGGCTGTGGAGGAATGGTCAATCTGTATAGGGCCCGTGATCCTTTGAATGCTTTGGGGGCTATGAAACAATGGAGCCCCTTTCAATGAAGGGAAGCCAAGTGGGCGGAGGGGTGATTTGCATGTGGAGCTTGGCAAAGGGGGCATGATTTGTTGACATAATTGTAATCCAAACCCAACTTTAATTTACTCTGACACACTGAGGTTCTAAACTCAGTTTTAGACGAGACTGACTTTATGACCAAAATGTTCCCATTTACATTTTTACCGCCAATTGGTAGTTACAGTCTTGTCCCATTGCTGCAACTCCCGTACTGTAGTATTTACTGCAGTATACTATAGTATAAATGCTGTGTAAAAAATTGTTGTGTGTGTATATATACACTATAGTAATTACTGTAGTGTTTTTGCGGACTGTAGTATCCTGTAGTATTTACTGTTGTGTTTTTGGGGACATTACTGTAGAATTTACTAAAGTGTTTTTGTTGCATTATCTTTGACATAGAAGTGGGAAGCCTTCTCCTTGAGGAAACATACTGCAGAAATACTAAAAGAGCAAATGTTCCATAACCTGTAGTTAGGTAGGTCTGAGTTCTGAACAGAGAGCTCAGCGCCTCTGCTCTGTTCTTTAACCATAGCCACAATACACGGTCAATACTTGGCATGTAGGTTTCTCACTTACAGGTGGCAAAAATTGGGATATGGGGGCAGGGTACTGTATATATAGTACGTCCTGACTCCTGACACTTGTTAAATCAAACTTTATTAGAATTGCGTTTCAAAATTCTTGATACATTTTAGAGCACACATTTTGAAAATAAAACACATATTGCTGGGGACATTCACAGGGACCACCACCTTTTTGCTTTAAGCGCCTTTATCATTGGCAAAGTGCTAAACTATAACCAAAGCAAGATAATGATGATTGTGAGCACTTATGAATGCATTTTTCATACAAGCTCAATAAAAAAGACAAACATTAAAAGGTAGAAGATACAACATTAAAATAATAAGGTAAGAGGAACAGCAGGATTTAGCATAATTGTTCATCAAATTATACATCCTGTAAAATAATGTTTCTCTTCTGATCTGCCCTGGAATGTTCAGTGCTACTCCTTACCTCCTCCCACCTCTTCCTTTATTTCCTCCTTTATGTCTTCCTCTTTTATGTCTTCCTCTTTTATATCCTCGCTTTCCCTCTGCTCTCCTGTTTCCTCAATGGCTAGCTCTGCCATTTTCTCCTCGACATGCTCTGTCGCCTCGACGCTCTTGACACTCTTTCTCACTCTCTCGCGCAGGACTGGGAAATCATTTGGGAATATCATTAACTTCACACTATTATCCTGCACCATGATTGTCCCAGTAGTATAATACACATTTATAGTGCCTGCCTTCGTTTTCAGTTGCTTGAAATATTCCTTCGATCTTTCTTCCCACTGTTTTCCCTCAGGATAGTGTTTCAGTATTTCCTCTTCCCATGCAGAACCGTTTGTTGTGTAGAAAATGAGGTCGCACGTAGCCTTTTTTCTTTCATCACGATATAAAGTCTCTGGATTTTCCTGCAAAACTTTTTTTTTTTCAGCTTTTTTTTCTTCTTTTTTCATCCCCTCAGGGTAGGGGATGAGGGGGGGCAGATTGTTCAGTTGTTTTCCCTCTGCCATTTCTAGATGTGGCAACTAGATTTCCTTTGACTGTTTGTTTACTTCCACCTGTAATAAAGATGAATGTTCATGTATTTATTATCTAGGTCACTCATTAACAACATATTTTCTTAAAAAAATAGCCCAGGTTAAATATTAGGAGCAGGGCCCTGTATATCCTTGACTAATGTTGGAAGTCTTTAAGCTGTACTCACTCTGGAGCTATGTGTCCGCTTTCTGATCTCGCCTCTCTGTCTGTAGAAGATCTGTGTTCGTTCAGTTCTGTAGCCTTTTCCTCTTCCTTTAACAACCTCGGTGTAGCAGGAGATATATTACTGTGTCCTCTCTTGGAAATTGTCTGTAAGGATAACTGAAAAGATGACCGCGAAAGAAGTGGAACTGGTGATATGTCCGCTGGTCACCCCTGTATATACAGTAGGTTAATTTAAGGTGACGTGCCAGATAGAAAGATACGCCTTTCTGACGTTGAGGTCTCGACTGAATGAAAACGATACTAATCTGAATTATGTGAGTGAACCCAGATGAAACTTCAGGGATGAATGTTGATCGACTGGATATACTTGAAAATACGATGGTTGCCAAGGATCAGGCTGCATTGCTACATTGCCATCTAACTATTTATCTCTCTCTCCCTCGCTCTCTCTCTCTCTCTCTCCCTCGCTCTCCCTCAGTGTCCGTTCAGGAGAGTTTGGAGAGGAAGTTTGGAAAGCAGGGAGGACCGATCCCTGTTGTTCCCACCACTGACTTCCAGGCCAGAGTCGCTGTGAACACACACACACACACACACACACACACACACACACACACAACCTATGAGGTATGGAAGTTATGTAGTGTGTTAGCAGTTTGATAACACATCTGTCTTTCCTCTCTCCACTCCAGGTGCTTCTGAGAAGGACATTGTTCACTCTGGGCTGGCCTACACCATGGAGAGATCTGCCAGGGTAAGAGTGTGAGCGTGCATACACGTGTGTGTGTCAGCGTGCGTGCGTCCGTACGTGTGTGTCTGCGTGTGTTTGTAAGGTTAGTGCCGATGATTCAGATCCTAGAATTAAGTTCTTTGTTCTCTATGAGTCAAACTGATAATGACAATGCCCCCGCCCTGGCCTGGGGCACCTCTCAACTACACCACCATGTGTCTGTGTATGTTTGTGCAAGTGTGTGGGACTGGTTTTGCCAGTGTAACTGGTATCTAACTAGTGTAGTATAGGTGTAACGATAGTCTATTTCGTCCTCCTCATCGAACGAGGAGGAGCAAGGATCGGACCAATATGCAGAGTGGTAAGTTTCCATGATATTTAATAGACACAAAAACAATATACGATACCAAACAACAAACAAACATACCGTAACAGTCCTGTGTGGCGAAACACTGACACAGGAACAAACACCCACAAAACACACATGAAACCCAGGTTGCCTAAGTATGATTCTCAATCAGGGACAACGATTGACAGCTGCCTCTGATTGAGAATCATACCAGGCCGAACACAAACCAACATAGAAAAACACCCATAGACAACCCACCCCAACTCACGCCCTGACCATACTAAATAAATACAAAACAAGGGAAAATAAGGTCAGGAATAGGCCTATAGGCCTATAAATAGGTCAATAGGCCTATAAATAGGTCAAAGGTCAGATTACCTGTTTTGAACAATGGATGCCAACAATGGACAGAGAACAAGAGGAGTAGGAGGGAGAGGAAGAGGAAGAAGAGGATGAGGGCAAAGAAGAGAAGGAAGGAGAGCTATCTCTGATGAGATTAGGGCAACACTTGTTGATCATGTGATCAACCACGGTTTGACCATGAGAGTCCAGCCCAACTTGAGTCGATTTACAGTGGCGTCCATAATTCGAACCTTCAGAAATGAGAACAGGTATGCAACTATCTAATGACTATTTTAGCATTACAGTAATGTACTGTAAAATACGTATGACTGCATAGTATTGCATAAACATTTGTAACTCTAAGCCATCCATTTACTGCACTGCATTGAATGAATGAGGTTGGTTATCATGCTGTACTACATTTTTTTGGTACATTGTTTACAGTTCCTATGCTGAACACATACTGTGTTTGAATTCTGTACAGAGTGGAAAGGCAAAGACATCATGGAGGACGAGGACGCTTGTTTACAGATGTACAAGAGACGGCAATTATAAATATAGTTTTGGCCAACAATGCAATTAGGATTCGAGAGATAAGAGAGCATATCTTGAATAATGACACCATATTTAACAACATCAATGCTGTAAGCCTGTCTACCATACAACGCATCCTCCAACGGCACCGAGTGACGATGAAACAACTTTACAAGTGCATTTGAGAGAAACTCTGACAGAGTCAAGAATATGCGACATGACTTTGTAGAGGTATGTATGCAACACGACTTCAGTACTTCAGACATACCATATTTACTCATCTGTATATTCTTTTGTCTTTACAGAGAGTATTGGTGCTGGATGCCCATGTAATTCGCCATGAATTTATTTATGTGGATGAGGTTGGCTTCAACCTCACCAAAACCAGGCGCCGCGGAAGAAATGTAATAGGACAGAGGGCAATTACCAATGTCCTGGACAGCGTGGGGGTAATATAACTATGTGTGCGCACTCACTCAAAACGGGGTCCTCCATCACAATGCACACTGGGTCGTACAACACGCCATATGCTCACTTTTCTGGATGCAATTTACACAATGCTTGTCCCTGATCCAGATCAGGAGCCTGCTAGATTTGTTGTTTTATGGGACAATGTTAGATTTCACCGGGCTGTTCTGGCCAAACTGGTTTGCCCCTCCACAATTTGTAGTTTTGTACCTACCCCCATATTCACCTTTTCAAATCCACAGAGGAATTCTTCTCAGGCTGGCGCTGGAAAGTATATGATCGCAACCCTATGCCCGCATGCCGCTTCTCCAGGCAATGGAGGAGCATGTGGGGACATAGAGGTTGCCTCTGTCCAAGGTTGGATACGCCATGCTAGGAGATACTTCTCTCGATGTTTGGCAAGAGAAAACGTATCTTGTGATGTGGACGAAGTATTGTGGCCAGACCCAGGCCGGAGAAGAGATGAAGCGTAGCTTAGCACTGGTGACTCCCCCCCCCCCATACCAATTCCTGGACTGCCCCCGGGACCCCACACACACAATTGTGTTCTTTACTGTATTCTAAAGAATATACTTTTGGTTTACATATGTTTATGGTTTTGTTGTATGCTACTGTATACAACAGTAATGTTTGGCCTAATAAATATTTCTGTTTCTACATTGCATTGGTTTTACAGTGTACTTCTTACCCCTCTAAGCAGATTACTTTCACTGTAGAACATTGTATTGAAATGTAGATATAAGCCTATGAAAGACCAAAGAGCTTTAGATTTAGAACAACAGTGTTTACATGGTATATCCAAAAATGTACTATTATGAAAGCAGTGTTTGCCATTTGATGCAAATGCTTCATTCTGACATGTGTTATGGCATTTTGAATGCAGTGTTACATTTTGAAGGAGATTAGAGGCATTTTGTATTTTGTGTGTGCAGTGTCAGGAATTGTGTGTAGAGTTTTGAAAAAAGGAGACAGTTTTGAAAACGTGTGTAAGCAGTTGGAAAAAAACTGTAAGACACTTCATGTTGGTGTTTCCTTCATTTTGGCAGTTACCTGTATGTCTGGATCACATGTTGGTCCTATGATGAAATAGTTATTCTGCAGGGTAGCACTGACCTGACAGAGAAAGAGTCATATGTCTAGAGAGACAATACCCTCTCCTCCTTTAGACATCATTCACTCTTACCCTAAAAGCACATCATTGGGTAAGCCTCTGTAGGGGGTCTGTGTTTGTTTACTGTGTACTGACTCTGTTTGAGTTGGACTACTTCCAGTTCCCATAGCTACTTAGTTGTATCAGGCTCCTACTGCCAAACACCAGGGTTGTTTAACTCACCGGTGAGAGACAGTGATGATAAAGGGTTGGGTAGGGATTATTCATCATCAGTGATGAGTGTTTCATCCAACAGTCCCAGTTGTTTTTCCAGAGTGTTGTATCTGCTCTGTGGGTGTTTCTGGGGATTGAAATTCATCTCATTGGTCGGTCTCTCTCAGGCCATAACCAGCTGGAGCTCCGGGAGGGGAAACAATGGTCCGACCCAGGAGAGGCTGAGGGGTAATCTCAGAGCTAACAGCACTAACAGAGTAAAACTGTGTTTACAGCAGTAACAGGCACAAATCGTACCTAAATAATGTGGGTGGTACAGAGAAGGACTGCTACCAACAGTCAGCCAAGATGGCTATTAGTACCTGTCCTTCCTGCTGGATCCAAACCCTGTAGATGGTTGTTAGTGCCTGTCCTTCCTGCTGGATCCAAACCCTGTAGATGTTGTTAGTGCCTGTCCTTCCTGCTGGATCCAAACCCTGTAAGACCCTGGTATGATTGATGTTGTTATGCCTGTCCTTCCTGCTGGATCCAAACCCTGTAGATGGTTGTTAGTGCCTGTCCTTCCTGCTGGATCCAAACCCTGTAGATGGTTGTTAGTGCCTGTCCTTCCTGCTGGATCCAAACCCTGTAGATGGTTGTTAGTGCCTGTCCTTCCTGCTGGATCCAAACCCTGTAGATGGTTGTTAGTGCCTGTCCTCCTGCTGGATCCAACCCTGTAGATGGTTGTTAGTGCCTGTCCTTCCTGCTGGATCCAAACCCTGTAGATGGTTTAGTGCCTGTCCTTCCTGCTGGATCCAAACCTGTAGATGGTTGTTAGTGCCTGTCCTTCCTGCTGGATCCAAACCCTGTAGATGAGTTGCCCAGCTGGCACAGGTGTATAAGTTGGCTCTGTAGAGGTTGGCATGGTGTGTGAACATGAATCTTAAGAGATGGAGGGCCACCTTCCATGATATATTAGGCAGGGAGATAACGTGTGTGTGTGTGTGTGTTGTGTTGTGTGTGTGTGTGTGTGTGTGTGTGTGTGTGTGTGTGTGTGTGTTGTGTGTGTGTGTGTGTGTGTGTGTGTGTGTGTGTGCGTGTGTGTGTCTACAAGTGATTGAGACACAGTCATGCATGAATTTGAGCCAAGAGACTTGCCATTTGGATTATAGTAGTAATATGTAGTAATATGCTGTATTGAATGATTTCACTCTTTTTCAATGTAACAGAACGTGTTTGAGTATGAAGTGAGTTAGACCGGCTGGATTCTAACGGAGTAGAAAGGGATGGGAGAGGGGAAAGGAGAGTGGAGATGTAAGGAGAGAAAGGGGCAAGGGAGGAGGGCAGTGGAGAAATTGAGGGGACCTGTCTTTTCACCACTCTAAACGTTCAGAGGGATTTCTGCTAGATGTTTGTTCCTTGTCTGACCCTCTGAGCTGTTTCTACTAGAGTGTGTGTGTGTGTTACACATTGAAAGCCACAGAAACAATTCAGACACTCAACTTTCCTCCATCCATTCACCATAAATCCCCTGGACATAAGAGAAGAGTGGCTGGTTCAGGGAGATCATTGGGGAAAAGAGAGATAGCTCTGGTCTCTGTTCATAAAATGTGCTACACTCTCAGAAATGAAGGTATAGATTTGTTCCTTCAGGGGTACAAATGCTTGTCACTGTAGTGGTACCCTGTAAGGTACGTTCTTTGTACTTTAAATTATAGGTACATTATTGTACCCTTGCAGTTCGTACCTTAGGTCTCCTTTTCACCTCATTTAACACCTGATTTACTTAACAAAAGGCACATCTCAATAGGTGATCCAAGTAGGTCATGACATGACATTCCTCTTTTTTTCTCTATTGCTCCTCTAGTGTTCATCAAGCAAGGTGGAGCCCTACGACATCACGACTTCCATCAGACCAACTCCTTGAATGCCCTATCCTTGAAGTTTGCAGTTACCCCCCCCAAAAAAAAGTAAACATTTATTCGAAAACATTTTTTTTCAAAAATGTGTGTGTACTGACTATATTTACACTTGGGATATCACTTTTCAACAGGAAAAAAACAGGGGGAAAAAAGACGTCTTTAAAAAAAGAGCCAAGTGTACCTTGGGGGACAAGATAGTACAAGTACAAAAGAGTACCTTTAGTTTGATCTTTTTAAGTGGCAGAAATGCTCCTTGAAAACGTTTTGGGGGTGTTGTTTTAACACTGTAAGGTGTAAAGCCTTATTTAGATATTTCCCAGGGAGCCTTTCAAGTGAATTTTAGAGTTACCAGTACCACCCGTGTTTGCTAGTGACAGAGACATGGTTGTTACATTCAATGGCTTCCAATCCTGTGGCCTTCAGCAAGTGTGGGTGGCAGGTAGCCTAGTGGTTAAGAGCTTCGGGCTAGTGACTAAAAGGTGTCTGGTTTGAATCCCAAGCTGACTGTGTGAAAAAATTATGTGGTTGTGCCCTTGAGCAAGGCACATAACCCTAAATGCTAATAATGGCTGTGACACCACTCACCGAGTGGTATATGAAAAAAAAACGAATATCCAATTCACATGCATATAATACACAATTGTACATGTGTGAAATAGGCCTGATGTAAACACCCAATGATATTATTATAAGTGAGTGCCTAAGTGAATATTTTGTAATTGAAATTAAACTCTGTGACAATATGAGATATATATATATATATATAAGGCCATACTTTAACAGCCTAGTTTTAAACTAACACAGTGGTCTGAAACTCCTGGTTTGCAGGCCATATCAGGCAAGTCACATTATGTTGGCTTGCAAAATAATACAGTGTCTTCGAAAAGTATTCAGACCCCTTGACTTTTTCCACATTTTGTTATGTTACAGCCTTATTCTAAAATGGATTAAATAAAAACCATACTCAGTATTCTTCACACAATACCCTATAATGACAGAGTGAAAACAGGCTTTTAGAATTAAGAATAATGTATTAAAAATAAAAAACATACCTTATTTACATAAGCATTCAGACCCATTTGCTATGAGACTCAAAATTGAGCTCAGGTGCATCCTGTTTCCATTGGTCATCCTTGAGATGGTTCTACAACTTGATTGGAGTCCACCTGTGGTAAATTCAATTGATTGGACATGATTTGGAAAGGCGCACACCTGTCTATATAAAGGTCCCACAGTTGACAGTGCATGTCAGAGCAGAAACCAAAACATGAGGTCGAAGGAATTGTCTGCAGACCTCTGAGACAGGATTGTGTCAAGGCACAGATCTGGGGAAGAGTACCAAAACATTTCTGCAGCATTGAAGGTCCCCAAGAACACAGTGGCCTCCATCATTCCTAAATGGAAGACGTTTGGATACACCAAGACCTTCCCAGAGCTGGCCGGCCGGCCAAACTGAGCAATCGGGGAGAAGGGCCTTGGTCAGGGAGTTACAAGAACCAGATGGTCACTCACTCTGACAGAGCTCCAAAGTTCCTCTGTGGAGATGCCAAGCGTCACAGTCTGTGTGACGCTTGGCACATTTGTGGCCTGCTGGAGGTCATTTTGCAGGGCTCTGGCAGTGCTCCTCCTTGCACAAAAGCGGAGGTAGCGCTCCTGCTGCTGGGTTGTTGCCCTCCTACGGCCTCCTCCACGTCTCCTGATGTACTGGCCTGTCTCCTGGTAGCGCCTCCATGCTCTGGACACTACGCTGACAGACACACGCAAACCTTCTTGCCACACTCGCATTGATGTGCCATCCTGGATGAGCTGCACTACCTGAGCCACTTGTGTGGGTTGTAGACTCCGTCTCATGCTACCACTAGAGTGAAAGCACGCCAGCATTCAAAAGTGACCAAAACATCAGCCAGGAAGCATAGGAACTGAGAAGTGGTCTGTGGTCACCACCTGCAGAACCACTCCTTTATTGGGGGTGTCTTGCTATTGCTATAATTTCCACCTTTTGTCTATTCCATTTGCACAACAGCATGTGAAATTTATTGTCAATCAGTGTTGCTTCCTAAGTGGACAGTTTGATTTCACAGAAGTGTAATTGACTTGGAGTTACATTGTGTTGTTTAAGTGTTCCCTTTATTTTTTTGAGCAGTGTATATATCTTTTTTTTTATTGTGCCGTCTGGTTTGCTTAATAAGGAATTTGAAATGATTTATACTTTTACTTTTGATACTTAAGTATAATTTAGCAATTACATTTACTTTTGATGTTTAAGTATATTTGAAACCAAATACTTTGAGTTACTTAAGTAGAATTTTACTGGGTGACTTTCACTTAGGTCATTTTCTGTTAAGGTATCTTTACTTTTATTAAAGTATGACAAATTGGTTACTTTGGGTACACCACCATTATAAAACTGTTGCTGAGAATTGAGGAGAAGAGGGGAGAGAACTAAAGAGAGGCAGCTGATATTTTTTTTAAATGCAAAGAATGAGACTGAGCTCTATTGACATGTACAGTACACACTTACGAAAGAGAACATTATTGGCACCCCTGAAATCAGTCATTTGAAATAAATTCCTTAGGCCCTAATCTTTGGATTTTACATGACTGGGCAGGGGTGCAGCCATGGGTTGGCCTGGGAGGAAATAGACCCACCCACTTGGGAGCCAGGTCCTCCCACTGGGGAGCCAGACCCAGCCAATCAGAATGAGTTTCCCCCACAAAAGGGCTTTATTACAGACATAAATACTCCCCTCTCCTCCCCCCTCCCCTCAGAGGCATTGTGTTGTGTGACAAACCTGCACATTTTAGAGTGGCCTTTTATTGTTCCCTGCATAAGGGGCACCTGTGTAATGATCATGCTGTTTAATCAGCTTCTTGATATGCCATACCTGTGAGGTGGAATAATTATTTTGGCAAAGGAGAAATGCTCACTAATAGGGATGTGCACAAAATGAGAGAAATAAGCTTTTTATGAGTGGAACATTTCTGGGATCTTTTATTTCAGCTCATGAAAAATGGGACCAACACTTTACATGTTGCATTTATATTTTTGTTCAGTACAAATACAGAGCTATATTGTATGCAAACAAGCAATCAAAAAATAATAGGTGTTAAAATTATTGGCACCCCTGTTTTCAATATTTTGTGCACCCGCCCCTTGAAAGGATAACAGCAAAGCCTTTTTTATAATGTTTTATGAGATTGGAGCTCTTAGTCCATTCCTTTACACAGAATCTTTCCAGACCCTTGATATCCTTTGTCTGCGCTTATGGACTGCACTCTTCCATTCTAACCACAGGCTTTCAATGTTGTTCAAATCCGGATACTGAAATAGCCATTGCAAAATGTTTACTTTGCAATGTAGATTCTTGTTGTGTGCTTGTGGTTTATAATGCCGTTGACCTCTTAAGGATCTCTACAGATTGGTGTCCCACCCTTAGGATGGTTGAGCTAACATGCGCTAATGTGATTAGCATGACATTATAAGTAACAAGAACATTTCCCAGGACATAGACATGTCTTATATGGGCAGAAAGCTTAAATTATTGTTAATCTAACTGCACTGTCCAATTTACAGTAGCTATTACAGTGAAAGAATACCATGCTATTGTTTGAGGAGAGTGCACAATTATGAACTTGAAAATGTATTAATAAACTAAATTAGGCACATTTGGGCAGACTTGATACAACATTTTTGAACAGATGTTAATTGGATCAGTCCAAAACTTTGCACATACACTGCTGCCATTTAGTGGCCAAAGTCTAAATTGTGCCTAGAGTCCTCAGTCAGATAATGGCCTCTCTTGCATTTCAAAAGATGAAGAAAAAAATATATAATAATTTATGTTCCTTTGTATTATCTTTACCAGATCTAATGTGTTATATTCTCCTACCTTAATTTCACATTTCCACAAACTTCAAAGTGTTTCCTTTCAAATGGTATTAAGAATGAATGAATATCCTTGCTTCAGGTCCTGAGCTACAGGCAGTTAGACTTGGGTATGTCATTTTAGGAGAAAAGTTGAAAAAAGGGTCCGATCCTTAAGAGTTAACAAGGGCCCCAGGATCAGCAGAAGCAAAACAGCACCATAACATCAAAGATCCACCACCATATTTTACAGTAGGCATGAGGTTATTTTCTGCATATGCATCCTTGTTTTCGAGGCCAAACCCACCTGGTGTGTGTGGCTAAAGATCTCTATTTTTGTCTCATCTGACCATAGCACCCAGTTCCAATCCAAGTGCCAATTATTTATTTTATTTTATTTCACCTTTATTTAACCAGGTAGGCTAGTTGAGAACAAGTTCTCATTTGCAACTGCGACCTGGCCAAGATAAAGCATATCAATTCGACACATACAACAACACAGAGTTACACATGAAATAAACCAAACATACAGTCAATAATACAGTAGAAAAAAGAAAACAAAAAGTCTATATACAGTGAGTGCAAATGAGGTACGAAAAGGAAGTTAAGGCAATAAATAGGCCATGGTGGCGAAGTAATTACAATATAGCAATTAAACACTGGAATGGTAGATGTGCAGAAGATGAATGTGCAAGTAGAGATACTGGGGTGCAGTTCTTCAAAATGAAGGCGGAGCAAGAGAGAGAGCGAGAGGTAGCAAATGCAGCTAGCTAGTTTAGCCTACCCAAGCACCCGGCTCAAACAGAGAGGGATGCTATGTTAGCTAGCTGGCTACAACTATCCAACACTGGAACCCTTCCAAGTCCAGGTAAGCTTTTGGTTTGACTAATTTATTGCCACCGGGGCCCGCTGGTGTAACTGCTAATTGCTTACTGACTATACTGCATGATTGTAGAGGGTTTACTAACGCGTTTTTTATCTACAGTATGTTGGCTATGACGTTACTTTATTTCATATGGTGACAACAATGTATGCTGTGTGTAGCTGTTATGATGAAAAAGTTTTTTCGCCTGGTCACAGAGGAGAGCTGAAGTGTTGTGCATTGAAGTCAACGAGCGAAGGGAAAAGGTCAGAGGAGGAGAGCGCGTAGATGCCAGAAGGAATACAACGAGCTGTTTGTATCGGGCAATGACACTGAACTGTTTGCATGTGATCAGGGGTGTATTCATTCCGCCGATTCTGTTGAAAAAAAGATACCGAAACGGAAGCAAACGGAACAAAACAGGGATAAACATACCTGAATTCGTTCAATAGGAACTCTCGTTTTCAACTGTTGGACTAATGATTACACCCTAGATCAGCTAGATGCAGGCAAGAGTGTGCAATAATCATCCTTACTCCTCTTAAAAATGGCACTGACCGCCACTGGCTGACTTGGTTAATGTTGTGAGCATGGTTTTCTGTCAGCCATACAGGGACAGTGTCCTTTGAAGAAGGTGCATCCACAAAGGACTGTATGAATCAACATGGCATGACAACAATAACAAGTGAGTTGGCTAAATCCAAAACGAGTTGGCTAAATCCAAAACGAGTTGGCTAAATCCAAAACGAGTTGGCTCAATCCAAAACAACCGGGCACTGTCTGGCATAAAGGTTATATGGAACATTCCATAGAATAAAAATGCTGTCAGTCTGTTCAGTGACGTATGATAAGGACAGAGATATGATCTGATGGGAACTATGGTTCTCTCCTGTTTATGTCATAATAAACACATACTTTGGGACAGCCCAGTAGCGGACTAGAAGGCTATAACCCAACTATAGAACTGCTACGGTCAGCCATCTGTCAGGAAAAAAATAATAATCTGGTCCATAGTGCTGGCAGGGAGGTCTTGCCACAGGGAGCGCGGCATGAAAGAAAGGAGGGAAGGAGATAGAGAGAGGAGAGAATTCCTGAGAGACAGGAGAGGAGAGTTCCGGAGAGACGGGGATTACCAACGAGAGCTCTCCGTTTTATCAGAATTATCGTTAATCCAACCCTAATCCTTCTACAGCATTATTCCCACCCAAACATCTAACAATTGGACAGCCCCAAGAGCACTTGACAGAGCTGACAACAGGTGGTAGCTAAAGTGCTTTGTTGAGAGAGAGAGAGAGAGAGAGAGAGAGAGAGGAGAAAAGAAGGACAAGAGAGAAGAGCGACGGAAGAGAGAGAGAGACGAACGAGACCGGAAACCGACCGGTACCCGAACAGGACGCACGACCCGACGAGACGGCAGACGAGAACAAGAGAGAGAGAGAGGAGAGAGAGAGAGAGAGAGAGAGAGAGAGAGAGAGAGGAGAGGAAGAGAGAAGAGAGAGAGAGACGAGACGAGAGGAGAGAGAGAGGAAGAGAAGAGAGTTGAGGTACCGTGTTCTGACAAACCAATCAACTGCACATGTACTCTACTGTATGCTTATTGTTGAATGTATGGTTATTTGAACTGGTATATTGTTGTTAACTGTTTCCGTTGACAATTTTATTCTCTTTTTTATTTATCCAAATACTGTACATTGTTACGTCATGCCAAATAAAGCGAATTGAATTGAAAAAAAAAATTGAGAGAGAGCGGAAAAGAGAGAGAGAGAGAGAGAGACGACCCAACTTAAGGAAAGCTTTGACTATGTACAGATCAGTGGCAATAGCCTTGCTATTGAGACAGGCCCCGAGGCAGACATGGCTCTCAGAGAACAGGCTATGTGGCACACTGCCCACAAAATGAGGTGGAAACTGGGCTGCACTTCCTAACCTCCTTGCCCAATGTAGACCATATTAGAGAGACATATTACCCTCAGATTACACCAATCCACAAAGAATTTGAAAACCAATCCAATTTTGATAAACTCCATATCTACTGGGAGAAATTCCACAGTGTGCCATCACAGCAGCAAGATTTGTGACCTGTTGCCACAAGAAAAGGGCAACCAGTGAAGAACAAACACCATTGTAAATACAACCCATATTATGCTTATTTATTTTTAACTTGTGTGCTTTATCCATTTGTACATTGTTACACACTGTAATATAATATAACATTTGTAATGTCTTATTGTTTTGAAACTTCTGTATGTGTAATGTTTACTGTTAATTTGTATTGTTATTTCCATTTGTATAATATCTACCTCACTTGCTTTGGCAATGGTAACACATGTTTCCCATGCCAATAAAGCCCCTTGAATTGAATTGAATTGAAATTGAGAGAGAGAGAGAAGAGAGAGAGGCGAGAGAGAGATTGTTGCTTTTACGGTTCTATGTTGACTTCTTCTGGTTGATTGGCAGACTCGCAAGGCTTCATTCTCCGTTGCAGAGTCTGGTCAGGGACCTGTGGATCGGCAGGTCGTAGCACTATTGCAGTTGTACTTTCATTGTATGTTGTACTCCATGAAGCCCTCATCCATACGATGTAAGTATGTAATGCAAGAACACAATTAGCTATTCAAAATGGCAGCAATTGTGCTGACTTTTGGGTGTATAACTTTTGCATCATTTTGCAGTGCAGCCAATAGCTGCGGAAGACGTTTTGAGTTTGGGGAAGGAAATAAATACAACTTCACCCTAGGAGAGATCAAATTGAACCATACCAGCAATTATAACCTACCTCGGTCTTAACATCAGCGCATCAGGGGTGGTTTGACGTCACTATCAAAACACTGGCATAGAAAGCAGGAGAGCATACTACTAAATTAATAGAAAACGATATGCAAATGTAATCCCCCTATTAAAGTACACAAAAACAGTCCAATCATGTTTCATGATGATAAAAGTATTTTAAAAAATGACTGTTGCCTACATTGATAAAAGTTTGATCATACTGGTCCCCTCTCCCATTCAAACACTTGTATTCAAAAGTGGATTAGTAAGGATAGGGCAGGGTTATCCAACTGGCGGTCCGGTGGTTTTCACTTGCCCCCACTAGTTTGAGCAAGTTGTATTGCAGTCTACAAAATTATTTGTAATTATGACCCCCCCCCCCCCCATTGGGTTGGCCAATGGCTGAATCTAGTTGATCCCTGGGATAGGGTGACATCACCTCAACTCTCATTTGAATATATTTAAACATTCTCTTACCTAATTAAGCACCGCCTTGTAACCAACATCGTAGAAGGCGTGTTTGATGTAGCTAGATACAGTAGCTACTCTACTGGTGCCAAGAATTTGACTGTAAAATGTCAGAAAATATAATAAAAGGTTTACACTATTAATCTATGGCAAAGATACTTATGTTTCTCCTTTCAACTGTGTCTGGTGTTGGCTAGTGACGGGAGAGGAAAAAACAGGCTTAGGAGCATTCACCAAATTGTGCGGAGAAACTGTTACGCTGAGCTTCATTATCGGTTCAGAATGTACATTAGTGACATTTGCTGATTAGCAATAAATAGCAGCGTGTGATAAGAGTTTTTTTCCTCCACATTTTTCATAAAAATTCTGTAGCACAGCGATAATGTAAGTTTTTGGGTTTAGTAGCATATAATCAGTTGGAATACCAGGTTTGCATCTTAAATAATGCTTCCCTTTATGCCTTCAAGTTTACAATTTTTCAAAAAGGGAATCTATGGCATTATTTAGGATGCTTAAGACAGAAGCTTATAATAAATAACAAATTATTTGAACAACAGTGCAGAAAGTGAGGTTTCACATACATTTTCAAAACAGTGTGCCTTCAAAGGGATTCGACCTCATACCCTCACGACCCTGAAATGTTCTAAAGTTCCCTAACTCTACCTGCTAAGCTACCAGTCAGGTGAAACCACATGTACAAAATCCAAACCATATTTTTAAGTAGTGTCCAGTAGAGGTCGACGTTTGAAAGCAGCTTGAAATAATCAAAAGCACCGTGAAGACGGTGGGGTCTCGCATTTTGCGACACAATGGTCGAAAAAGCACGTGATCAAACGAAGCTTTGGACGTCATCGATGACGTACAACTGATAAAGTGATAGACGGATCGGCACACTCTTTCGAAGTTAGCTGCTCATTTCGACGCATGCCTCGGCGCTCCAGTATCAAACATAACATCACTAGTGTTAGCTAGTTACTAGCTAGCTAGGGCCTCATCCAGCCTGGAAACAAAAGAGGGGGAAGGGTCGTTCAAAACTCTTTTGTCATGTTGTCATGTCAACACATCCATCAGTGATGCCATGAACTGCATCACAAGAGACATGCCAAACAGGAGAGTAGGCTGTGTAAAAACATCAATAACCAGTTTTCCATCCGACCATTTCATGCAGATGAATTACCCGACGCATGAAAAAAAGTAATAACCGAGCTGATGGAAACAGGATATGCTGGCACAATTGTATAAATGCAAACAATTTGTTCATTCGACATGGTTTGATCGTTGTGTCAGTAAACTAATTATGCAATAAATGGTGGTGGAAGCGCCTTCATGCACAAGTATTGAGATAATAACCATCATATCGAAGGCACGGGATGATATGTTGTGTGGTCATCCACTACGGCTTGGAAAACCAAGCAGTTTATTAAGCTACAGATCAAATAAGTTAAGGACTTCACAGGGTGGTGAAAGTGCATGTGATGAGCTTGATGCTCCTTTCCAATAAATATCTTATTCTGGTGAATCATGATCGATGCTTGGCTGTCGTTTGACAAAAACTAAATCGCCCTTATCCATAATAATATCAATGCAGGTACCCGCACTGTATCTGCGAGTTGTTGGATAGAGCACACATCCCAAGATTAGAGTGAGCATGTTTTCTATATAAACGCAGCAGTTTGTGATAAAACCATCAGTAGAGTTGATTTTTTTTACATTTTACACAGCCCTTTATCCACAATAGGTCACTATGATGGGAACACATATCTGATGACAAAATGCACATTGTCATGAAAATGTGTTGCAAGTTAGATGGAAACCTGGCAACGGATGCAATTTTAATGTTGTTTGAGTTGCTTTGTGTATCACCAAATTATTTTCAGATGATTTTACTGGAACATTGCTGACTGCATCCAAGTTTCTTGACATAGACATTTCAAAGATCTGTCAGTCAAGGTGAGCTCATGAATATACCCCACCGTTCAAAAGTTAGGCGTCACTTAGAAATGTCCTTGTTTTTGAAAGAAAAGCACATGTTTTTGTCCATTAAAATAACATATTGATCAGAAATACAGTGTAGACATTGTTAATGTTGTAAATGACTATTGCAGCTGGAAACAGCTGATTTTTTTATGGAATATCTACATAGGCGTACAGAGGCCCATTATCAGCAACCATCACTCCTGTTTTCCAATGGCACGTTGTGTTAGCTTATCCAAGTTTATCATTTTTAAAAAGGCTAATTGAAAACCCTTTTGCAATTATGTTAGCACAGCTGAAAACTGTTGTTCTTATTAAATAAAACTGGCCTTCTTTAGACCAGTTTAGTATCTGGAACATCAGCATTTGTGTGTTCGATTACAGGCTCAAAATTGCCAGAAACAAAGAACTTTCTTCTGAAACTCATCAGTCTATTCTTGTTCTGAGAAATGAAGGCTATTCCATGCGAGAAGTTGCCAGGAAACTAAAGATTTCGTACAACGCTGTGTACTACTCCCTTCACAGAACAGAGCAAACCAGAATAGAAAGAGGAGTGGGAGGCCCCGGTGCACAACTGAGCAAGAGGACAAGTACATTAGAGTGTCTAGTTTGAGAAACATATGCCTCACAAGTCCTTAACTGGCAGCTTCATTAAATAGTACCCGCAAAACACCGGTCTCAATGTCAACAGTGGAGAGGCGACTCTGGGATGCTGGCCTTCTAGGCAGAGTTGCAAAGAAAAAGCCATATCTCAGACTGGCCAATAAAAGAGAAGATTAAGATGGGGGGGGCAGGGGATAAATAAATAAAGAGCATTTCTAACCCCAAACCCAAACAATTGAATAGGTGATATTTTTGTCATTCAAAATGCAATTGTACATGGGAATCAGAATGACTGTTCGGGACCTTTCAAATCTGTCTCAAAATAGACGTCTGCTCCAGAGCTCAACATCACCGGTCAACTAACCACCGGTCCTGGCTACCCATCTTTACGTACACCTGGCAACCATCAATATGTACACCTGCGCCCTATCAGTCACAGCTGGACTTAATTACTACCTTCATTACTTACCATTTATCTAGCACTCTGTTTTGTCAGTCATCAGGTAGCATTAGTGTTTCCATGTCAGACGCTTCACATTTCTAACCAGGGGTCCACGAGAGCAGAGGGATAGCCATGTGATCATCCGTCTCCTGGGTTAGGCGTGAGTATTCCATCATCACTCCCCGCCAAACCTTTCCTACAGTAGTAACGGTTGGTTGGCTTTCCTTCGTTGTTTCTTCAGCTCTAGTGGACTTTGGTGCCGCAGGTAATTTTATTGACCAGGCCCTCGCCTCCTACCTTAACATCCCCTCATACCTGCTCTCCTCTCCTTGTCCAGTTCAAGCACTCTATAGTCAACCACTAGGATCCGGGACACACACACACACACACACACACACACACCAAGAAAGTCTTTCTTTCCGCATCATCAGTGCACCCGTACACAAGATCATGCTCGGCCTCGAATGGCTTCAAAGTCAAAATTCCGCCATCTCATGGCCGATGATGAAAATCCCTGTCGGGACACTCAAATGCCGGAAGACCTACTTTTCCTTTCCCTGTGGTTCCATGTCGGTTGAGAGTCCTTTGGTTGCCAATCAGCCCAACACCCCGAAGGTATACCAGGATCTTCAGGAGTTTTTTTCCCCCAAGACCCATGCCACCGGTCTTCCTCGTGGCCCCTGGGACTGTGCCGTCGATCTCTGCGCGGCTGCATCTACCCCACCGTCAGTGGCTGAAACCAAAGCTATGAGTAGTACATCCAGTGTGCACTTCGGCAGTGTTTCATTCGCACGTCCACCTCCCCTACATCGGCAGGCTTCTTCTTCGTGGCCAAGAAGGACAGAAGGTTGCGCATTGATGAAAGAAATCTGAATTCCATCACCACGAAGTACCGCTACCCTCTCCAGTTGGTGCCGGCCACGATCAAACAACTCCGCGGGGACCAGTTTTATTTTTGTTACCCAAGTTGGACCTATGGAGTGCCTAAAATTTGATCCGCATCTGAGAGGGGGATGAATGGAAGACGGCCTTCAGCACCATGTCTGGTCACTACGAATACTTGGTGACGCCTTTTGGATTAGTCAATGCTCCACCTATGTTCCAGGCATTCATCAACGATCTGTTCCGGGACATGCTTGGACACCAGGTGGTCGTGTATATCGACGACATCCTGGTCTACTCTGCTACCTTGGAGGATCACGTCGCTCACATCAGAGTAGTCCTGGAACGCCTCCTGGTTAACCAACTATGTCAAAGCGGAGAAGTGCCAATTTCCTGATGAAATTAAGTCTCCTTTTTGGATTACCAGATCGGCGCGTAAGGAGTCATGGATGAGAAGAAAATGGATGCTGTCAGGTCATGGCCAGTTACAACAGTTTGTGATTTGCCAACTTCTACCGCCGATTCATCAAGAACTTTAGCTCGATCACCTCAAGGGTGTTCCCCGGAAGTTGGGGTGGAATCCTGCAGCTAACAAAGCCTTCCGCCTACTGAAGGGAAGTTTCAATTCTACCCCGTTGCTCAAACATCCAGATCCTACGCTACCCTTCGTGGTGGAGGTGGACGCTTCAGAAGTAGGTGTGGGGACCCAGGACCCATTTGTTATCATCACCGACCAACCGGAACCGTGGAGTACATATGGACAGAGAGGCGACTAAACCCGCGCCAAGCGGGCCCTTTTTCCCCACCAGATTCAATTTCACGCTGACATGTCGCCCAGGTTTTTTTTTTAAACATTGAGGCCATCTACGATTCAGGAGACGTATGTCTTGAGTGCACCCATAATTCTGCCCTCTCGAGTCGTACTCTGGGCCGTAGATGTGGACATTTGCCAAGCCCTGGAGAGGGAACCTTCACCTGCTACCAGTCCTCCTGAGCGCCCCTACAGTACAGTATATTCAGAAAGTATTTAGACCCTTTGACTTTTCCCACATTTTTTTATTGATTTTTTACCTCAATGTACACACACAATACCCCATAATGACAAAGCAAAAACAGTTCACGTTTTTGCACATATATAATACAAATTAAATGGAAATATGACATATGTATCCAGACCCTTTACTCAGGACTTTGTTGAAGCACCTTTGTCAGCGATTACAGCCTCGAGTCTTCTTGGGTATGATACTACAAGCATGGCACACCTGTATTTGGGGAGTCAAGCTCTGTCAGGTTGGATGGGGAGTATTGCTGCACAGCTATTGTCAGGTCTCTCCAGAGATGTTCGATCGGGTTCAAGTCCGGGCTCTGGCTGTCTTATCCCAAATGCAGCCACTCCTGCATTGACTTGGCTGTGTGCTTAGGGTCGTTATCTTGTTGGATGGTGAATTGTCGCCCCAGTTGGAGGTCCTGAGCGATCTGAAGCAGATTTCCATCAAGGATCTCTGTACTTTGCTCCGTTCATCTTTGCCTCGATCTGGACTAGTCTCCCAGTCCCTGCCACTGAAAAACATCCCCACAGCATGATGCTGCCACCACCATGCATCACCGTAGGGATGGTGCCAGGTTTCCCCCAGACGTGATGCTTGGCATTCTGGCCAAAGAGTTCAATCTTGGGTTCGTCAGACCAGAGAATCTTGTTTCTCATGGTCTGAGAGTTCTTTAGGTGAGGAGTGGCTTCTGTCTGGCCACTCTACCATAAAGGCCTGATTGGTGGTGTGCTGCAGAGATGGTTGTCCTTCTGGAAGGTTCTCCCATCTTCACAGAGGAACTCTGGAGCTCTGTCAGAGTGAACATAGAGTTCTTGGTCACCTCTCTGACCAAGGCCCTTCTCCCCCGATTGCTCAGGTTTTGCCAGGCAGCCATCTCTAGGAAGAGTCTTGGTGATTCCAAACTTCTTCCATTTAAGAATGATGGAAGCCACTGTTCTTGGGGACCTTCAATGATGTGCCTCGACACAATCCTGTCTCAGAGCTCTATGGACAATTCTTTCGACTTCATGGCTTGGTTTTAGCTCTGATATGCACGGTCAACTGTGGGACCTTGGAAAGGCACACACCTGTCTAAATCATGTCCAATCAATTGAATTTATCACAGGTGGATTCCAAGTTTTAGAAACATCAAGGGTGATCAACAGAAACAGAATGCACGTGAGCTCAATTTTGAGTCTCATATCAAAAGGGGGTCTGAATAAGTATTTTTTTTATAAAATTTGCAAAAATTTCTATAAACCTGTTTTTGCTTTGTTAAGGAAAAACATTTAAATCAATTTCTGAATAAGGCTGTAATGTAACAAATGTGGAAAAAGTCATGTCTGAATACTTTCTTAATGCACTGTGTGTATCATACATAAATCTTTATTATTTCCCCCTAACAGTACCACCCCTCCCCTAATTGAAGTAAACGAATGGACAACAAAACATGCTTCTACTATATACACATTTTACAGAGAGTATGTTTTACATTAGTTATCGTGTGTTTAGTCCCATCATTCAGCTACCCTTAACTCCTCCAATCTCTCTGAAGACCATCCAGTTTTGATTTGCCATATATACACACACAACTTTCAAATGTGCTATGATGTTCCAAAAAAGTTCTGAACCTATACATTTTATGGACACGGTACATTTTAAAGGGCAGAACTTAATGTGTACTGTGTTGTTCCACGAAATTAGTGCCTATTTGATATGTTAAGTAGAAATTCTGCACCAATATTGAATTTTAAAAGCCTGTTATTTGAAATAAAGTGGCCTTTAATATAGATCATATGTAGAAGTCAAATCAGATTTTCAATATGAATAAAAACTTGCTAAAATGCCAAAATGTTGCATTTTGACACCTTGCACCCTGTGACTATTAGGAAGATTTTAACTCACTAAATCACCTGTTCACCTACTCTGCATCACAAAGACACAGCGGTTGGAACCAAAAATCTGTCATTTGGACTCATCCGAACAAAGGACAGATTTTCCATTGCTCGTGTATCTTGGCCTCTTGGCCTCTTCTTAGAAGCAAGTCTCTTCTTATTGGTGTCCTCTAGTAGTGGTTTATTTGCCACAAATCGACCAATTCGCCTGATTCACTCAGTCTCCTCTGAACAGTTGATGTTGAGATGTGTCCGTTACTTGAACTCCGAAGTATTTATTTGGGCTGCAATCTGAGGCTGGTAACTCTAATGAACGTCTCCTCTGCAGCAGAGGTAACTCTAGGTTTCCTTACCTGTGGCGGTCTTCAGGGAGCCTGTTTCATCATAGCGCTTGATGGTTTTTGCGACTGCACTTGAAGAAACTTTCAAAGTTCTTCACAAAGTTCTTCACTCTATGGCTCTATGGCTCAGGCTCAATTAAAGGATCCGTTAACAAAAAAGTGCAATTAAAGGAACAGTTAACTAAAAAGTGTGAGATAAATTTGAACCTTTTCTATACATACAAGTGTGCTGTTTCGCTCGCTTGGATGCTTTCTCCAGTGAGATACGTTCAGTCTCTTGAAAATTGAAGGAAAATTATGAAACACGGAGACAAGAAAGATACATTATTTGATATGTTTTATTGAATTTTTTGTTGGTACATTTTTGGGGAAGCCTGGCTTCCCTTGGTGTCCATGAATACACATCACTGCTCCCTGGGCTAGTTGTTTATACTCATGTTTATGTTTATATATTGTTTATCGGAGTTGACGACCATGTTATGGCCGTTACCCATCTTCCTTGTGGCTTCTAATCTCTAACATAAATGGTCTGTCAGTCCGTCTGTCAACAGACTGTGGATTGCGATGACTGACGAGGAACTTTGATTCGGGACGTAGAGTTTTCGTCACTGATTATTTGGACAAATCACAATTTTGCAGGTGCTCTCATCTTTAGAATTTCGGAATGGTAGGGGATATAGACTCTCCTGAAACTTGCAGAGTTTCCCGTTTAGGGGGTTGGAGACTTTGCAAGTCATGTTAGTGTCTTTCTCTTAAAGGGTAGCAAGCATTATTTTATTTTTTGTAACAACAGTGTGGTCAAAGACTTAGTAACTTAGTTGTAGTCACGATTTGGTTACCTATAACTACAAACATTGTTTTTTTTAACATAATTATTAACTTATTTCTGGATATATTTGGAACTACCCACGATGCACAATTTTTCAACATCATATGGAGGATCTACTCTATGCTACCAAGTTCATACGCTTGCTCAGTAGCTAGCTCAAGCTGGCTAACGCTCTTCACAGACTTTGTGGCTGGGTTATCCAGTGGGAAACTGTTAGCACTGCAGAATCTTGTGCCTTCTTGCCGTGGGCTCAAAATGAAAGAGATAATCTTACCTGCTTACTCTAATTGTGTAACAGTGGTACCTTGTCTGTTCTCCTTTTTGTTTTCTGCATGTTCTCTGTGAAGTAGGCTTCGGGAGTTTTGTAACTCCACCTTGGCTTAGTGCTAGTGTGCTAGCTGATTGACATCTGGAATCTATCTATTTTGGATTTGTCTCGCTATAGCTATTGGATTTTCCCTGACTCTTACCATCGGATGGGCCCCAGCCATCAATCTGTAAGTCTCTGCTCTTTTGATCTGCGGTTATGTTTTAGTTGTGATGTGTTGTGTTCTAACTGGTCTCCAGTAGTTGGGCTCTAACATGCCGACCATAGTCGTGCTTGTTGGCTAGGCTAATAGCTAACGTTAGCTGGCTGGCTAGCTTAATTTTTATTTTATTTTGAAAATGGTCTATTTGTTTTTGCTAGCTTGCTGGCTAAGATATGTTAGCAGCTGTCACACCCTGGCCTCTGTTATATTGATTTTCTTTATTAGTTTAGTTAGGTCAGGGTGTGACATGGGATGTTTATGTGTTTTGTCTAGTTTAGGGTGTGTATTGTTTAGGGGGTTTTGTATAGTGTATGGGGTTGTGTTCAGTAGAGAGGTTTAGGAAAGTCTATGGTTGCCTGGTTTGGTTCTCAATCAGAGACAGCTGTTTATTGTTGTCTCTGATTGGGAGCCATATTTAAGGCAGCCATAGGCTTTAGGTGATTGTGGGTAATTGTCTATGTTCTATGTTGCATGTGTGCACTTAGTTCGTTTTAGCTTCACGTTCGTTTAATAAGTGTTTGTTTTCCTTCATTAAAAGAAGATGGCTTTCTTTCACGCTGCGCCTTGGTCTACTCATTCGTCATATAACGGTCGTGACAGCAGCAGTGGCAGTCGGTGCTGTTTAAGATGAGAGAGGATGGTTATTTTTGTTTAAGAGCATGGCCTTATTTCTATTACAGCACATTAGATGACTGTCATTCAAATTCCATATACCCAGCTCAATGTAACATCGATAGGTTTAGGCTACTACATGATACTAAAATGTTCCCTATACCCATCTTGTGGTTGCTACAACCTAGCCTACGAATTAAAGTTTATAACGTAGGGCCACAAGTCATTGTGGATAGCATTATGGATAGCATTATCTAACTAACAAAAAGAAATAGCATTCCTCTCTGGTTGAGCCGGGTGTTTGAGTAGGATAAATTAGCTAGCTAAGTAAGTGAAAGTGAAAAAAAATACATTTCACCACATTTCTGCACTGCAGTGCTAGCTAGCTGTAGTTTATGCTTTAGTGTTAAGTTCATTCTCTGATCCTTTGGTTGGGTGGACAACAATGTCAGTTCATGCTGCAAGAGTGTAATAATTACTGTGCAACTCTATGGAAGGGGGGTGAGAACCATGAGCCTCCTAGGTTTTGTATGGAAGTCAATGTACCCAGAGGCGGACGGAAAATACCTGTCTTCCGGCAACACCATGGTGCTACCCCAGAGAGTCCAGTTGAGGCTACTGAAGACCTTCATTGCAAAACACTGTGTTTTAAAACCTCTTAAATGTAAAGACCCTATTAGATTGTTTTTATTCAATTCAGTCTGGTATGAGAACGGTAGCCCCTATCTGCAAAAGCAGGGTGTCTGCGGAAAGCTGAGTATCTTGGCTATAGATCGGTGCCTTCAAATCTTTCGTATGTCTTACTACCATACATGGGCATACAAATTTATAAGGGCAGCCGAGCCAAAATAAACACAGAATACGTTGATACACAACGAAAGCCAGGACTCCACAGATCATGAGTATTTGTTATTTGATATGGTAGAAATTGTGTTTTTATACTGAAAAAATTGCATTTAAGGATTGCAAATATGTAATATCACTGGAATTATCTAATTTACAGAAATATGCCACTTTGGAGAGGTTTAGGGACACTTGGAAACGTCCCGTGACCACACCTGACACTTACTAAAACATCTCCCCATATCTAATTGTTAGGTCTATCAATCCCATTTTTTTCTGATATTGTTCACATTTTGTGGATGCCTTCTGAAGTGTTTCCAGCTCTATACATCAATAATTCACTTATTTACAACTGCTACCTGACCAAGATAAAGCAAAGCAGTGCGACAAAAACAACAACACAGAGTTACACATGGGATAGACAAACGTACAGTCAATAACACAATAGAAAATGGGATGCAACCAGCAAAGTTACATCTATATGCAGATGACACAGTCATATATTCATGTGCTCCTTCTCCGGTTCAGGCTGTTGAAGAGCTCCAGACTGCTTTCAATCACTGCAGGCCTCCCTTTATGGTCTCAAGCTGGTCTTGAATGTACAAAAAACTAAATTCATGACCTTTACCAGAGCTAGAACTCTGCCAGAGAACATTAGCAATGTCACATCTGGTGGCTTATCCATTGAACAAGTGTCATTCTACAAATACCTAGGTATATGGTTGGATGACAAGTTGTCCTTTAAAGTTCATGTGGATAATCTTGTGACAAAGCTTACATTGAAATTGGGTTTTTATTTTTGTAATAAGGCTTGCTTCCCACTTATGGCTAGAAAGAAGTTTGTTCAGGCCACTTTTCTCTCTGTAATTGATTATGGCGACTTGTTGTAAATGCATGCAGCCTCCTCCGTCTTACAGAGACTGGACTCTGTTTATCATGCATCCTTGCGCTTTATTACAAATGCCAAGTCACTCACCCACCATTGCATTGTACCAAATGGTAGGTTGGACCTCACTTTATATGCGCAGAAAGATACATTTGTATGTGTTCATCTACAAAGACCTTTTGGGTAAACTCCCTCTTTACCTCTGTAGTCTGGTCTCCTTCACCACCAGCAGGTAAACTCCCTCTTTACCTCTGTAGTCTGGTCTCCTTCACCACCAGCAGGTAAACTCCCTCTTTACCTCTGTAGTCTGGTCTCCTTTATCACCAGCAGGTAAACTCCCTCTTTACCTCTGTAGTCTGGTCTCCTTCACCACCAGCAGTTACCATACCTGGTCTGCTAGGTGGTTGCTACTTAAAGTCCCCAGGACATTCACAGTATTATGCAAGACTGCCTTCTCTTCTTGTGCACCAGATGCATGGTATAGTCTACAATCCATGCTTCATCTAGATATGTTAGTTTTTTTAGGCTGGATCATGTTATTGTATGTTTTAATTATGTAATGTATGGATTGTTGCTGCCTTCTTGGCCAGGTCTCCCTTGAAAAAGACACTCTGAGTCTCAATGGGCTTTTCCTGGTTAAATAAAGGTTCCTTTTTTTTTTTTTTTCAAAATAAAAGATGTTAATTAATTAAAAAACGGTTATTTGGTGTGTGCTTGATCTTGTGTATTCTGAAGTATGTAACTCCTATCTATCTTCTGATCATTTCCTCATAGTTTCCAAGATGTCTTCTTTCCAAATATACCACGTTTTCTGCATGTCAGAATCATGTAATTACACATGAAAAGCAGTTACTTTTGGGTATGTTGATTTAGGCGGGAAATCTACATTTAGGAAACACCTTTCCTGTAGAAACCCTGCTTCTTAAAATGCCTTTTCTGACGGGGAGAGAGAGATAACAATTGGAGAGATACAGAGAGAGAAAGAAGTAAAGTGACAGAAATACAAGAATAAATAAATATAAAATGAGGCTGTCACGCTTTAGGTTCAGGCAGGGGATTCTGGGGGTAAAAATAAACTGCAGTTTCTATAGTTCTCTCATCCTCTCTTCTCCTCCTCCTCCTATTTTTTAGACATTTCTCATTTTTTAGACCTATTTTTAGACATTTCTCATTCAGAGAGCAGTGTGTACCAGTCTGCCACGTGCAGGCTCCGGCACGTGCACTAACACTCACACTCACAGTGCTCAACGATGTAGGCACGACTAGAGAGGTAGAGAGGGAGGGAGCAGAGACAGAGAAGGGGGAGTAAGGGATGAAGAGCGGGAAGGAGGTGGAGGGAGAAGGAGGAGCAGATGAGAGAAAGGAAGAGGGGTGACTCATTGAAAGGACTCGGAGAGATGCATAAAGAAAGAACAAGATGAATAAAGACAAAGGGATGAAAAGAGTGAGATTGAATTGCTGCAGCTGGTTAGTCAAATAGATGAATATTCCTTTAAGGGGAGGAGACACATGGGAATGCAGTTACGTTCAGGTGGCACACACTAATGCACGCGTACACACACGCACTAATACTTTTATTGAAAGTTATGAAGTTATTGTTTCCTTTCCAGGAACCACTACAGCTAACTGTCAATCCCAGTTTAACTATACCAAACTTTAAGCTAATAGTCGTGACGGTGTGTGCATGCTTTCTTGTGTGCATGAGAGAGAGGGAGAGAGAGAGAGAGAGAGAGAGAGATTGTTGCTTTAAGTTTCTATACTGACCTCTTCTGGTTGATTGGCAGACTGCAGCTTCATTCTCATTGGCCAGAGCTGGTCAGGACCTGTGGATCAGTCAGTCAAACCACTATCAGTTTCACTATGTAGTGTTGTACTCCATGAAGCCTCACTCATACCGGATGTATGTATGTAATGCAAGAACACAATTAGCTATTCAAAATGGCAGCATTTGTCTGACATTTTGGGTTGTATACTTTTGCATCATTTTACAGTGCAGCCATAGCTGCGGGAAGACGTTTTGAGTTTGGGGTGATCTTCATAGTAAAGCATTGCATGCTTCTACAGTATCATCACATTTGCATAGAAGCATACAGTTGAGCAGAGATATTTTTAGAATTTGCACAGGTCCGTTTTTTGGGGGGTTGGATTTTATAAAACGCATTTCATGCAACTCTACTTCATTTACATGACTTTAGGAGATTTTTTTTTAATACTACACATATGACAGAAATCAGTGTCTACTCTGACACTGACAAATGCAACAAATAGCCTAGGCCAATGAAAAGAGGGGAGACACACAGATTGTACAATATTAGGAGGAAATGTAGATTTTAAAGGCTGGAGTAGGCTATAGGCTACTAAATTAACTTTCCAGTGGCACTCAGTCACCCAATGATAAAGACAGCATGAATATGCCTAGGCTACTCACCAGTGATGGCCGAATCAGATGTGCTCATTCCAAAACCTATGTCAAGATAGGGTACTTTGAAAAACAGAGCTGTTGGCTCCTCAGAGGAGGAAGGAGAGGACCATCCTCCTCAGTGAATTTCTTTTTTTTTTTTTTTATTGTAAAAGATTTGAAAAGTTATCCTATGGCTATGGCTGTCCAACACAACACTGGAACTCTTCCAAGTCAAGCTAAGCTTTCCGTTTTACTCATTTATTGCCACCGGTCAGTGGTGGAAAAAGTACACCATTTTCATACTTGAGTAAAAAATAAATAAAGATACCTTAATAGAAAATCACTAAAGTAAAAGTGAAAGTCACCCAGTAAAATCTACTTGAGTAAAAGTTAAAAAGTATTTGGTTTATAATTTACTTAATTATCAAAAGTAAATCTATAATTTCAAATTCCTTATATTAAGCAAACCAGGCAGCACAATTGTTTTTTAAATTTACGGATAGCCAGGGGCACACTCCAACACTCAGACATAATTTACAAACAAAGCATTTGTGTTTAGTGAGTCTGCCAGATCAGATGCAGTAGAGATGACCAGGGATGTTCTCTTTAAGTGCATGAATTAGACAATTTTCCTGTCCTGCTAAGCATTCAAAATGTAACGAGTACTTTGGGTGTCAGGGAAAATGTATGGAGTAGAAAGTACATTATTTTCTTTACGAATGTAGTGGAGTAAAAGTAAAAGTTGTACACAGTACACAGTGGTGTAAAGTATTTTGTTTTTTACTTTTCAAGTACTACTTAAGTCTTTTTCTTTGGTATTTGTATTTGTATTTTACTTTACTTTACATATTTTTGACAACTTTTACTTGAACATTTTGAAAATGAATGAGTCATCCAATATGCTGTAATAGAAATAAGGCCATGCTCATGAAACCGTCACTTACCGCCACTTACCTCCCTCATCTTAAACGTCACTTACCGCCACTTACCTCCCTCATCTTAAACGTCACTTACCGCCACTTACCTCCCGCATCTTAAACGTCACTTACCGCCACTTACCTCCCTCATCTTAAACGTCACTTACCGCCACTTACCTCCCTCATCTTAAACGTCACTTACCGCCACTTGTGACGTTTAAGATGAGGGAGGTAAGTGGCGGTAAGTGACGTTTAAGATGAGGAGGTAAGTGGCGGTAGTGACGTTTAAGATGAGGGAGGTAAGTGGCGGTAAGTGACGTTTAAGATGAGGGAGGTAAGTGGCGGTATGTGACGTTTAAGATGAGGAGGTAAGTGGCGGTAAGTGACGGTTTAAGATGAGGGAGGTAAGTGACGTTTAAGATGAGGGAGGATAAGTGGCGGTATGTGACGTTTAAGATGAGGGAGGTAAGTGACGTTTAAGATGAGGGAGGTAAGTGGCGGTAAGTGACGTTTAAGATGAGGGAGGTAAGTGGTTGCGTAAGTAAGTAATGACGTTTAAGATGAGGGAGGTAAGTGGCGGTAAGTGACGTTTAAGATGAGGGAGGTAAGTGGCGGTAAAGTGACGTTTAAGATGAGGGAGGTAAGTGGCGGTATGTGACGTTTAAGATGAGGGAGGTAAGTGGCGGTAAGTGACGTTAAGATGAGGGAGTAGTGGCGTATGTGACGTTAAGATGAGAGGTAAGTGGCGTAAGTGACGTTTTAAGATGAGGGAGGTAAGTGGCGGTATGTGACGTTTAAGATGAGGGAGGTAAGTGGCGGTAAGTGACGTTTAAGATGAGGAGTAAAGTGACGTTTAAGATGAGGGAGTAAGTGGCGGTAAGTGACGTTTTAAGATGAAGGAGGTAAGTGACGTTTAAGATGAGGGAGGTAAGTGGCGGTATGTGACGTTTAGATGAGGGAGGTAAGTGACGTTTAAGATGAGGGAGGTAAGTGGCGGTAAGTGACGTTTAAGATGAGGAGGTAAGTGGCGGTAATGACGTTTAAGATGAGGGAGGAAGTGATCGTTTAAGATGAGGGAGGTAAGTGGCGGTAAGTGACGTTTAAGATGAGGGAGGTAAGTGGCGGTAAGTGACGTTTAAGATGAGGGAGGTAAGTGGCGTGTAGTGACGTTTAAGATGAGGAGGTAATGGCGGTAAGTGACGTTTAAGATGAGGGAGTAATGGCGGTAGTGACGTTTAAGATGAGGAGGAAAGTGGCGGTAAGTGACGTTTAAGATGAGGGAGGTAAGTGGCGGTAGTGACGTTTAAGATGAGGGAGGTAAGTGGCGCGTAAGTGACGTTTAAGATGAGGGAGGTAAGTGACGTTTAAGATGAGGAGTAAGTGCGGTAATGACGTTTAAGATGAGGAGGTAAGTGGCGGTAAGTGACGTTTAAGATGAGGGAGGTAAGTGGCGGTAAGTGACGTTAAGATGAGGAGGTAAGTGACGTTTAAGATGAGGAGTAAGTGCGTAAGTGACGTTTAAGATGAGGGAGGTAAGTGGCGGTAAGTGACGTTTAAGATGAGGAGGTAAGTGGCGGTAAGTGACGTTAAGATGAGGAGGTAAGTGCGGTAAGTGACGTTTAAAATGAGGGAGGTAAGTGGCGGTAAGTGACGTTTAAGATGAGGAGGTAAGTGGCGGTAAGTGACGTTTAAGAGAGGGAGTAAGGGACGGTAAGTGACGTTTTAAGATGAGGGAGGTAAGTGGCGGTAGTGACGTTTAAGAATGAAAAAAAAAAAAAAAAAAAAAAAAATAAACGAGGTAAA
>NC_036848.1:34625074-34639693 GCF_002910315.2 Salvelinus sp. IW2-2015 | reverse complement strand
TCCCTCATCTTAAACGTCACTTACCGCCACTTACCTCCCTCATCTTAAACGTCACTTACCGCCACTTACCTCCCTCATCTTAAACGTCACTTACCACTGATGACACAGCAAAAACAGTTTAAAATTGTTGCCAATTTATTTCAAATAAAAAAATGGAAATATTACATGTGGACTCTTTGTAACTCTGTAAGGCCGTCATTGTAAATAAGAATGTGTTCTTAACTGACTTGCCTACATTTAAAAAAAAATTTACCTAAGTATTCAGACCCTTTACTCAGAACTTTGTTGAAGCACCTTTGGCAGAGATTACAGCCTGGAGTCTTCTTGGGTATGATGCTACAAGCTTGGAACACCTGTATTTGGGGAGTTTCTCCCATTCTTCTCTGCAGATCCTCTCAAGCGTTGTCAGGTTGGATGGGGAGCATCCACAGCTGCACAGCGTTTTCCAGGCCTCTCCAAAGATGTTTGATCGGGTTCAAGGCCAGGCTCTGGCTGGGCCACTCAAGGACATTTAGAGACTTGTCCCAAAGCCACTCCTGCGTTGGCTTGGCTGTGTGCTTAGGGTTGTTGTCTTGTTGGAAGGTGAACCTTCGCCTCAGTCTGAAGTCCTGAGCAGGTTTTCATCAAGGATCTCTCTGTACTCCGTTCAGTCTCCCAGTTCCTGCAGCTGGAAAACATTCCCACAGCATGATGCGGTCACCACCATGCTTCACCGTAGGGATGGTGCCAGGTTTCCCCCAGACGTGATGCTTGGCATTCAGGCCAAAGAGTTCAATATTGGTATCATCAGACCAGAGAATCTTGTTTCTCATGGTCTGAGAGTCCTTTACAGTAGGTGACTTTAGGAAAACTCCAAGCAAGCTGTCATGTGCCTTTTACTGAGGAGTGGCTTCTGTCTGGCCACTCTACCATAAAGGTCTAATTGGTGGAGTGCTGCAGAGATGGTTGTCCTTCTGGAAGGTTCTCCCATCACCACAGAGGAACTCTAGAGCTCTGTCAGAGTGGTGGCCGCATCATGCTGTGAGAATGTTTTCCAGTGGCTGGGAGACTACTCAGGACAAAGGCCCTTCTCCCCCGATTGCTGTTTGGCCAGGCGGCCAGCTCTACGAAGAGTCTTGGTGGTTCCAAACTTCTTCCGTTTAAGAATGATGGAGGCCACTGTGTTCTTCGGGACCGTCAATGCTGCATAAATGTTTTGGTACCCTTCCCCAGATCTGTGCCTCGACACAATCCAGTCTCGGCACTCCACAGACAATTCTGTCGACCTCATGGCTTGGTTTTTACTCTGACATGCACTGTCAACTGTGGGACCTTATATAGACAGGCATGTGCCTTTCCAAATCATGTCCAATCAATTGAATTTACCACAGGTGGACTCCAATCAAGTTGTAGAAACATCTCAAGGAGGATCAATGGAAACAGGATGTACTTGAGCTCAATTTCGAGTCTTACAGCAAAAGTTCTAAATATTTATTATAAGGTATTTCTGTTTTTACACTACCAGTCAAACGTTTTAGAACACCTACTCATTCAAGGGTTTTTCTTTATTTGTACTATTTTCTACATTGTAGAATAATAGTGAAGACATCAAAACTATGAAATAACACATGCGGACCTGCCAACCCTGTCCAACTTTTTAGAGTACCAGACGCGCGCGGCAAATTGGAGATTCAACTCGCGCGCATAGCACCCGCCAGGTTTTCTTTCCCCCGCACACTCGTGCGCGCGCTATTTGTGAGTCTGAAAGGTTTGTCTATAAAAGGCTGGAATAGTTTCTTGACAGCATTCTATTTACACATATGGTAAAAGTCACTAATAAGATCTAATTAGAAATAACACACAAAGGGCCTTTATTCTTGGAGGGCTCAAGTGAGGACGAGGAGGAGGAATCTGAACGTGGTTTGCTAGAAGAGTCCGATGTTTCAGCCTATGTAAAGGTGCCTATTGTGTTTCAGATTTGCGAAATTGATATCTTAAACCTAATGCAAAGGCATTTTAGAAGCATTGCCTCTGTAGCTAATACCGTGCACTCGTTCATTCTTCATCGCGCAGGCTTCTAAAGTCCCGACTCAATTTAATGCCAAGATGTGAATACTTATTTTTGATTATACTTTTGTAATGCTTTTTGTGGCGTGTATCATAATTACAGTTACAGTCTATCAGGTTGCGTGATCCTCGTAATGTTACGTGGAAAATACAACTAATGGGACGCAGAATTAAATTTATATCACACTCGCACAAATGCGACCAGTTCTTTTTCGTATTTGCATTACATTTCTTTCACTAGCAAATGCGAGTGAACTGCTGCCACTTTAGAGCCCACTGACTGTCCATCTTATGTTCGCTAACGTTAGCTTAAAACAACCTTACCACATCACACGGAGTCGAAAATGGATTTGTCCATGTGTTTACGTATAGCTGACAGTCTGCAAACTCAGCATCACAACAAACAGGAGGGGCAGACACCGGGCAGCTACGTTGAATAATGATGTATTAATCTCCATGTCCGTTGACAAACTCCGTACATGTCGGTGTGTTGCAGCTCGAGAATCGGGATGTTTTTATACAAAAATAATCGGGGCCAATTCATTTCTGTGTACTTCTAACTCGGATCTCATACCTGCATACATGGACAGAGAATTGCGTAGTCGGTATGCAAAATGCGTGCATGTTGGCAGGTCTGCATGTGGAATCATGTAGTAACCAATAAAAATGTTAAATCAAAATATATTTTAGATTTGAGGTTCTTCAAATAGCCATGCTTTGCCTTGATGACAGCTTTGCACACTCTTGGCATTCTCTCAACCAGCTTCACCTGGTATGATTTTCCAACAGTCTTGAAGGAGTTCCCACATATGCTAAGTACTTGTTGGCTGCTTTTCCTTCCCTCTACAGTCCGACACATCCCAAACCATCTCAATTTGGTTTAGGCAGGGGGGTTGTGGAGGCCAGGTCATCTGATGCAGCACACCATTACTCACCTTCTTGGTAAAATAACCCTTACACAGCCTGGAGGTGCGTTGGGTCATTGTCCTGTTGAAAAACATATGATAGTCCCACTAAGCCCAAACCAGATGGGATGGCATATCACTGCAGAATGCTGTGGTAGCCATTAAGTGTGCCTTGAATTCTACATAAATTACAGACAGTGTTACCAGCAATGTCCCACACCATAACACCTCCTCCTCCATGCTTTACGGTGGGAAATACAAATGCGGAGATCTGTTAACCAACATCATGTCTCACAAAGACATGTCTCACAGCTGAGTAGAACAGGGTTAACAGGTCCTGAGGGGAATCCAAGGTAGTGGTGATGAGTAAAATCCAGAGTAAGGTAGTTGGGTGGTGAGATGTGGAACAGGAGACAGAGCGGCAACTGCAATGAGAGGACAAACAGTGTCAGGCAGGGAAACAGGCACAGCAGAGTAACAGGATCTTGAATCATCATAAATGGTTAGAATCATGAACTGACTGAGCAGAGATTACGATCTGGCAGAGTGGATGTGGCATGACTGAGTATTTGTAGAGGTCTTGATTATGGAACGAGTTGCAGCTGGTAGGGATCTGCTGTGACTCCAGCACACCTGTCTCCAATCACACAATCACACAGAGAGGGAGAGAGTGTACAGGGGAAGTAACTGCAGGTCAAGAAGACACTGGATGAACACCAGAGGGCGTAGCAGGAGCAGATGTGACAGACATGGCGGTTGGAACCAAAAATCTCCAATTTAGACTCCAGACCAAAGAACACATTTCCACCGGTCTAATGTCCACTGCTCGTATTTCTTGGCCCAAGCAAGTCTCTTCTTATTATTGGTGTCCTTTAGTAGTGGTTTCTTTGTAGCAATCGACCATGAAGGCCTGATTCACACAGCCTCCTCTGATCAGTTGATGTTGACATGTGTCTGTTTCTTGAACTCTGTGAAGCATTTATTTGTGCCGCAATTTCTGAGGCTGGTAACTTTAATGAACCTCTCCTCTGCAGCAGAGGTAACTCTGGGTCTTCCATTCCTGTAGCGGTCCTCATGAGAGCCAGTTTCATCATAGAGCTTGATGTTTTTTGTGACTGCACTTGAAGAAACTTTCAACGTTCTTGAAATTTTCCGTATTGACTGACCTTCATGTCTTAAAGTAATGATGGACTGTCGTTTCTCTTTGCTTATTTGAGCTGTTCTTGTCATAATATGGACTCACAAAACAACTGAATGGCGGAAACGCAATAAGAAGGAAGAAATTCCACAAATTTACTTTTAAGGCACACGTGTTAATTGAAATGCATTCCAGGTGACTACCTCAAGCTGGTTGAGAGAATGCCATGAGTGTGCAAAGCTGTCATCAGGGCAAAGGGTGGCTATTTGAAGAATCTCAAATATAAAATATATTTGTTTAACACTGTCCATATGTGTTATTTCCTAGTTTTGATGTCTTCACTATTATTCTACAATGTAGAAAATAGTAAAAATAAACAAAAACCCTTGAATGAGTAGGTGTCCTAAAACTTTTGACCGGTAGTGTAATACATTTGCAAAAAACTTGTCATTATGGGGTATTGTGTGTAGATTATTTAACACATTTTAGAATAAGGCTGTAACGTAACAAAATGTGTGAAAAAGTCAAGGGGTCTGAATACTTTCTGAAGGCACTGTATGTACATATAGGTAGGGATGTCAATTGTGTTAAGATTCTATTTGTATGGCGGCAACTCAACAAGCTGTTTGATATTTGGTGAGCGTGCTGCACAAATTGTGGCTCTCTGGTGTAGTATTTTGAATGATTTTATTGATGCCTGTTCAGACGGGAGTATTAACATTAGCATCACCTCCAGCACCCCTACTTTGCGCAGCTATGGGCGAAACTGTGCAGGGAAGCCATTTTGCATAGCTAATTGCTCAGGTACAGTAGAAATAAGGCTTAAATGCCATGATACCCAGCCTCCTGCCTTCACATAGAAAGCAGCCAATGAGAAGACAGAGTCAGATGAGTGGTTACGCCCCATTAAGAGAGCAGTGGTAATAACTTTATTGCAAAAATACAGGATCCCTCTTTCCCTCGTTCGCCAAGCAATGATACCCAGTACCAACACACACAAACACCCTACACGCACACAAACACATACAACTCGCTCTCTAAAAACGACTCCTAGCCCTCTTTCATCCTCACATCATCTCTATTTCACACACATACAGTACATAATTTTATCTCCTCTCTACGTACTTTCTTTCGATCATCGTCGCTCTCTTTCTTCCACTCTCTCTTTGCATTGAATGTCCATTGACTGTTCCTAGCATAGTATACAGCCCTCAAACTCAACTCTGTACCCCGAAGCCAGTTCCACTGTGTTCTTTTCATTGTTCCCCTCTAATCAGAGACTGATTTAGACCTGGGACACCAGGGGTGTGCAGTTCATTATCAGTTAGAACAGAAAACCAGCAGGCTCCGGACCTCGTAGGGTAAGAGTTGAATACCCCTGGTATACATTATCCCTTTTTACTACATAGTGAACCACTTCAGTACTATGTATGTATATGGTGCGAATGGGAATCACACCCTATTCCCTATGTAGGGCTCTGGCCAAAAGTAGTGTGTAGTACATAGGGAGACGGGTGCCATTTGGGATCGAGCCTATGACTTAGTACAGAGTTCAACAGCAGCATTTAATCACGTATCTTCTTGACTTAAATTCGTAAATAAAGCGTCCGTTCGTGGGCGTGTCCACTTCCTGCTTCCTATCTGTCAGGTCAGAGGTCAAGGGTCAGGAGGGAAGGTTGATTTGCATAGCAGACTCATGCGCTACAGTTGGCTACATTCTCCAACATCCACAACACAAACAACAGCAACAAAATAATCAAATTAATAAATACATTTTTTTTGTAAATCACAATGTTAAAGACAGACAGAGAGCTGTCTCTTTGTCTAAGTGCCAACCTTTGGTTTAGATACAACAATCATTTATCAGTTCTGTCTAGATCTCGTTCTGCACTGGCCATTGGTCTCCAAATAGGGATTAGTTATAATGTATTAAATGTATGTACTTATTATGTATATACATACATATTATATGTACATATGTTATAACATGTTCAGCAGGTTAAATCATATCATAACATTTTCAAGACATGTCAGTGTTATTCAGTTAGGGGTAAGTCAGAGAAATAACCCTGTTATAACTGGAGGATGAGAGACAGTGCCATGATAAAAATATATCATGGCATGGCCTTAAAATATATCTCTAATACCTACAGTACATATATTTATATGAAGTATATTTATAATATAGTGTTTCACCATTCATATCTGAGTAACATCAGGGTCAGAACTGAACGGAAAGGTCCAGAAGAAGATAGAGAATCTCAGTAACCAAGAACCAATCATGTTAACCTGAGGCCTCAAATAAATTAGATTACATTTACCCTTCATCAAGTACACTTCAGCAAGTACCCTTCAGCAAACACACTTCCCTTACCCTCGCTCTATCAAAGCTCTCCCTCTCTCACGTTACATCAGGTGTGCAAAAGTTTGTTCCATTTAGCTACCGTTATCTGTAAAAAATAAATAAATAAAGGAAAAAGCAAGGTAGTTTCTCCCGATAGAAATGGGAGAGCAGCGTTAGCCGTTACAACGGTCAGTCAGGTGACCTCCAGCTGAACACTTGTGAAGGTCACTCAATCCAGGACCAGGAGTCACCACTAAAGTTATCAATATCTTCATTATTATCATTATTAGTATGAACATTCCATAAGGTCTTAATAACATACAGGTTTCATATATCGTTTTTCTGTACATGACTTTAGTTATTATTAGAGTTCAGTCTATACGGAGCTATGTAGGCACGTATGCACTAGTCCTGGGGTTCCCTTGGAAACAACATATCCAGGTGTGCTGTGCTGTCATCAGACAGGAAATGCCCATAAAGAAAAAGGAATAAGCCGTGGCTTATCGGTAACCCCCCCCCCCCCTGTGGATCTTTCAGTCACCTAAAGGTTCCAGAGCCCCTCTGATTGGGGCAGATAAAGCAGGGAGATCATAGGCTAACCCAGGCTAGCTAATCTACTCCCTCCTTTATAGACCCAAAGAGGGGAAGGCTAGCAGGATAATGTTCAGAGTCAGACTATATTAGGAGGCTAACAGGCTAGCAGGTCGCAAGCTAGCTAGCTAGAAGTGTAATTAGGTGAGTTTGTTGTTTTGGGTTTCAGAGTAATTCCTGCTGAGGGGGACTAAGAATGACTGCATAGACTGAATAGTTGAAGAAGGGCGGAGGGTGCGAGATGGGGGTAGAGGGAGGTTAGTAGACCACTGAGGGAAGGACGTGGGGAGAGGTGTGTGTTTGGGGTTGGGGGGGGTCCTAGACCAACCCCCTATCATGGCAATGGGTGAGGTGCAGGGCAGCTTTGGAAGATGCCTGTAGCGGTGTGGAGAGTTAGGACCCCGGGTGTCTGCCCTGGGAGCTGCCTTTAGCGGTGTCGAGGGTAAGGACCTGCAAATAGCTGTCCTGGGAGGTGCCTGTAGCGGTGTGGAGAGTTAGGACCCCGGTGTCTGCACTGGGAGGTGCCTGTAGCGGTGTCGAGGGTAAGGACCTGCAAATAGCTGTCCTGGGAGGTGCCTGTAAGCGGTGTGGAGAGTTAGGACCCCGGATGTCTGCCCTGGGAGCTGCCTTTAGCGGTGTCGAGGGTAAGGACCTGCAAATAGCTGTCCTGGGAGGTGCCTTTAGCGGTGTCAAGGGTAAGGACCTGCAAATAGCTGTCCTGGGAGGTGCCTTTAGCGGTGTCGAGGGTAAGGACCTGCAAATAGCTGTCCTGGGAGGTGCCTTTAGTGGTGTCGAGGGTAAGGACCTGCAAATAGCTGTCCTGGGAGGTGCCTTTAGTGGTGTGGAGTATTAGGACTCCAAAGAGCTGCTCTGGGAGGTCCCTGTAGCTGTGTGGAGGGTAAGGACCCCATAGAGCTGCCCTGGGAGGTGCCTGTAGAACTGTGGAGGGTTAGGACCCTAGAAGGCTGCCCTGGGAGGTCCCCGTAGCGGTGTGGAGGGTAAGGACCCTAGAGGTCCAATGTGGGATGTGCTTGTAGCGGTGTTGCGTGTTAGGACCCCGGAGAGCTGCCCTACGAGTTTCCTGTAGCGGTGTGGAGAGTAAGGACCCCAGCGAGCTGCCCCCGGAGGTGCCTGTTGCGTAGATGCATAAGGAGGCACGTCAGTGGTCTGAAGACCACTGTCTTAAGTGGTCTGAAGTCAGCTTCACCCCCGTCAGACACCAGAAACTCCCCGCGCCATTGGGCATCTCCTGCAGGGGGAGGGACAAAACAGTGACGGACAGGCCCCAGAGGTGAAGGGTAAGGGGTCATGAAAGGACTGGGTGAAGATAATTATGATAATGATTATGAAGACGAAGATAATGAAGTTGAAGATGACGATGACTAAGATGAAGATGGTGAAGATACATATTATGATGAAGATGGTGATGACGAAGGTGATGATGGTGTAACAATACAGGGTCTCAGAGGAGATTAGGTAAGTAAGCAGAGGCACTGACATCTGTCTGCTTCACCTTCAGAAGGAGAGAGAGAGACGGGGGATAGAGAGAGAGAGAGAGAGAGAGAGAGAGAGAGAGAGAGAGAGAGAGAGAACAGCAGTGTGATGGTATTGCAGATGAGAATTGGAGGTGAAAACAGCGATGCAGCTCTACAACATGACCACTGGAGTGCAGCAGTGCGTGTGTGTCAGTGGAGGCTGCTGAGGGGAGGACGGCTCATAATAATGGCTGGAACGGGGGAGCAAATGGAAACCATGTGTTTGATGTATTTGATACCATTCCACTAATTCCGCTCCAGCCATTACCACGAGCCCGTCCTCCCCAATTAAGGTGCCACCAACCTCCGGTGGTGTTTGCGTATGATAAACTCACAAAGCTGCGTGCAGCGGTGAGACGGTGGCGACGCGGGTTGACGACTGTGCCGCTCAGACTGCGGACCATTGTGCTGCTGCTGTCAGTCTGGTACACACTCCCCTCCATGTTGGTGTTGGGAGTGAAGGAGCGGGCTGGCCCTCTTACCCCACACTGCAGCCTCCCGGCCGGGCTGCCACCTGGTCGCACGCAGGAGAAAAGAGGTCAGGGACTATATACACACATAGCTTCATACACACACTAGACACACAGCTACTGTACATACACACACTTTAAACATAAACACACATACACACAACTACAATATCTACAGTACGTACCTCTACTTCCTGCCTGGAGACTGGCCCGGTACAGGAAGTCCAGCTCTGATAACTCTGCCTCCTCAGGGTCACAGGGTTCATGCTGTGCAGGTGCAGGCTGGGAGTTGTATTTTCTGTGGGAGAGGTGTGCCTTAATGGGGAGGCAGCGATCTGGAGGTGTGTCATATGGCGTAACCACGGCATCTGGGCGGTCCAAGCTCCAGGAGGACCAATGACTTGTGATGGTGTTGAAGGTGGAAACTTGATTGGGCCAATCAGAAGAGGCGGTGGGCGGGGAGGGATGGGGCTGACTGCGGGATGAGGGGGGGGTGGGCAGAGGGTCAGACTGTTTGTGTGGGGGCTCAGGGTCTGTATACATGTGTGGGGAGTCAGTGTTTGAATGTGGGGGTGGGGGTCGTGTGTGTTGGGGGTCAGAGGGTGAATGTGTGTGTAAGGGGGTCGTGTGTGTGTCGGATATATCCCAGAGTCTGAGAGGTAAAGAGGGAAGAGAGATGGCCAGGTGTCTGCCTAGAGGTCTCACACACACACCCCCAACCTGTAACAACTCCTCCAGCCTCACCCCCTGTCTTTCCTCACCCCTCCTCAACCGCTCCCCCTCCTCAACTTTCCTCAGTCCCTGTCCCCCCACCTCACTCATCCCCACATCCTCCTCCCTCCTGACCCGTTCTCTCCCCTCTCCCCCGCTAAAAAGGCTGTCTCTCCCCTCCTCAACCTGTGCTGCGGAGTTGTCGGTGGGAGGGGGTTGGAGGGATGAGTGGAGAGGGGTGAGGATGGGGGAGGGTCTGTAGGAGAGAGAGGGCTGGCCAGGGCCCAGGGCTGCATCCTGGTAGGCTGGCCGTACCTCTTCCCCCTCCTGATTGGGCGTCAGCAGTACTTGGAGCGGGCCAGGCTGTTCACTGATTGGGCGACAGGAGAGAAAGGGCGGGTCAGAGATGCTCAGCAGCCATTCACAATCAGAGTAAATAAAGGATGAAACAAAAACACTCTTCAAATGGAATGTGTTGAAACAAACGCATCTTATGTCAGTCTCATGACTGTAATGTAGGATTCATAAAGCTATAAGGCACTTAATCATCAAGACACCAGTCAGCAAGCACACACACAAAATCCACCACCACCCACATTAACTCTCTACATCTCCGCTGGCTCAGTAATTACCCAGCAGCCTTTGCAGCAGTCACCCATTAATCACAGCTCAACGTTGATCAATAGAAGAGGAGAGGAAAAAATTATAATAAGGGAATAAAGAATAAATGAGAGAGCAGTTAAGAACAAGAAAGAGGAGGAGAGGAAGAGGGGAAAAAATAACCAGATATAGGAGGGGAGGAAGAGAGGACTGAAGAATGAGAAGAAAGCACTAGTCTCCTCTCCTCATCTTCCCCTACTGGCTACATATACAGTATACCTCCCATCCAACACAGCACCAGCCCCTCACGAACAGACAGACAGGCAGAAAGGCAGACAGACCTACAGCCCACTCCTAGACAGGTCTGGACTAGATATCTCACCATCAACACAACAAGTACCAGTACAAACCAGTAAAGACCAACATTGACCAACACAGACAAATACAGACCAGTACAGACCAATTATCTCAGAGCAGAAACACTTTCCACTGCACTACACACAGAGGAGTTAGGGGTGATTTTTGGACAGGCAGAGCTGGGACACACACAGAAGGGTCCTGGGGTGGGTTTTGGGGACACACAGGGGACAGTTATGGTACCTGCGATGCCCCTGTGGACGGGCGCTTCTTCTCTCCTGCTCCATATCCTGATCCTGTGTGATTGGTTCCCAAGTGCTCCTCATGCACGCAGCTACAGCCAATCCACTATGAGCATTAGCCTCATGCAAGGGGCTGAGCACAGCTGAGAATGTTAACGAGAGAGCAGGAGGACAGAGAGAGAGAGAGATGGTAAGAGCGAGAGATGGAGAGAGATAGAACAGAGAGAGAGAGAGAGAGAGAGATGGAAAGAGTGAGAGATGAAAAGAGAGAGAGAAGAGAGAGTTGGAAATGGAAATGAGAAAGAGAGTTGGAAATAAATAAAGAGAAGGGAAAGAGGGATGGAGGAAAGAGAGGCAGAAAAAAGAGAAGCAGAGTAGAGGAGTGGTTATGAGGGGGCCAGCATGCAAACAGCTCCTTTATGCGTGTGTGTGTGTGCGCGCGTGTGTGTGTGCGCGTGTGTGTGCGTGCATGTCGGTTAGTCAATGACAGAGAGATGAGGGTTTTCAAGAGAGAGAGAGAGCAGAGCTGGGGTCGTGAGATCAGGGGAAGACGCTAGGCCTTCAGAACAGATCTAGTATCAGCTCGTGCAGCGTTTAACCCTAGTGAACGTGCCCACTGCTGTCTGTGTTGTTAGTGGGTTAGGAGAAGATGCAGAGAGACACAGCAGGAGAGCAACCATCAAATCTGGGGTACGTTCAGAGACGACAAGCAGGTTCCCAATGAGTCGCATCAATGTTGACTTGTACTGTGCAAGAAGTGCACTGTGGTTCCTCTCCTGTTGTTAGCTGTGATGTGTTACATGGAACCAGGCAGATTGAGGTTGTTAGTATTAGCTTAAAGCACTGACGTCATTATGCAACGCTAAAACCATTGAGTCGCATTAGAAATAATGCCACCGATTTACCCGAAGGTTATGTGTGTGTGTGTGTTGAAGAAGGTGAACGACAGACAACCAGACACACAGGGACACACGCCCCTACTGATTCAACGGACCAATTAAAACCACCCAGTGATGGTGTGTCAGTGCTGGGCCAAAACAAAAGCCTGCACCCACCAGGGAGTCGAGAACACTCGTCTATACGCCGTTATAGCATCACACACACACACACACACACACACACACACACACACACACACTCACAGGCGCGCACACAGACAGTAGGTAACCATAAACACACCCAAAATGAGCCACTACACAAAAGTATCTTCTCTCGTGTCCTGACAAGACAAAAGGACGGGACGGACAGACAGCCACCAAAGGAGGAAGGTGTAAGGAACAGACAGTCGCGGTGACGTACGCCCCTCCCTGCCCTCACCCTGGTGTTGCAGCTGGTCTAAGTCCATGTATTTGGAGGGTCTGGGGTTGAATCCCACCGCAGCTTCTCTCTCCGCCTCTTTCCTCCTCTGCTGCTCCTGCTGCCTCGCTCTCCTCACTACCTCCTCCTGAAGCTCATCCAGCTCGCTACGGCCAGCGCCTGCACACACACACACACATACACACCGTATGCAAGCGCACACACGTACACACAAGCACACGCACGAGGAGGTGGGAGAAACAAACTTTAGAACCTGAATACTGTACAAACACACACACGCTACCCATTTGACACCGTTACATATCACACGCACATATATACACACACACCCAGGTTGCTGTTGCTGCCCCAGCTAGGTGCTGGCAGCTCCTGCAGGATGGCACTGGTGCTCTTGGACTTGGGCACCGAGCGCCACGACGGACCAGACATCAACACACGCTTCTGACCTACCTCCCTGAGAGAGAGGGAGGGGGAAAGAGAGAGAGAGAAACTCTGTGAGACTGCAACAAGGACAAAACGTATTGCGCTGCCATGGTGTGTGTGTGGTGGCTGTGTGTGTGTGTGTGTGTGTGTGTGTGTGTGTGTGTGTGTGTGTGTGTGTGTGTGTGTTGAGTGTGTGTGTGTGTGTGTGTGTTGTGTGTGTGTGTGTGTGTGTGTGGTGTGTGTTGTGTGGTGTAGTAATACTGTCAGGGCTGCTCGGTTTCCTCCCTCGCTGCTCTCGTACCCACTCTCCATCCTCTGGATCAGACAGGGCTGAAGCTCCACCCTCTCAACGGGGGGAGGAGGAGGGGGGCAACACCCTAAGCCAGTATTGCCAGTAGCAACCACGCATCCCTGCCACCCACCCCCAGTGTGTCCCCCAAGCCCAGCTAACACACCAGGCCCACCTCTCCTGCCCCTGCAGATGCCGCGTGTTAGTTGGACAGTGTTGAATGGAGCTTTGGGAGGTAGACGGGGCCCGGGCAGGGTGCTTGTAGCCCCAGCGGCAGAGCCTCTCTGGCGGTGAAGATGGCTGTCGATTCAAGAGGTTTAGGCCTCCCTCCGTGGCCTCCAGCTGGCCGGTCTAAACATCCGACCACCAGCAAGAACTGGGAGATCAAACATTTAGCAGGTACACTGTAAAAGAGTTAACTTACCTGTAACAACTCAGGAGAACAAACTTTACAAGCAAAACTTGTTTATATAAGCCTTGCTACTCGTGTAACGATTCACAGGCTTGGACATGAAATAAAGGCATAGTAACGAGTGCATTTTCCCGGTACAATATTAACAGACGTCTTGACTTTTTCCACAATTTGTACCGTTACATAATATACAACCTTATTCTAAAATGATTAAAATGTTTTTTCCCTCTGATATGAATCTAAAGAAGACACAATACGCCAATAATGCGATATAAGCAAAAAAACTTTATAAACATTTTTGCAAATGTGTTAAAAATCAAAACTGGAAACTATCACATATTTTTAATCAAATCGATATTATCTCAGACCCTTTACTCAGTACTTTGTTGAAGTAAGTCAATCTTGGTGTATCATCAGACCAGAGCAATCTTGTTGCTCATGGTTGAGAGTTTCTATGATGCCTATTGGCAAACCCAGCAGGCTGTCAGTGCCTGCTTAACTGGAAGGGAGTGGATTGCTTCCGTCTGGCCACTCTAAAATCCATAAAGGCCTGTGTGTGGCAGTGCTGCAGAGATGGTTGTCCTTGACTGGAAGGTTCTCCTTCATCCACAGAGGAATTCTCTCAATCTCTGGTCATTAGAGAGTCGACCATCAGGTTCTTGGTCATTCCCTGAAAGCAAGGCCCTTTTACCACCAGATTGCTCAGTTTTCTGCTTTGTCATTCTATGAGTATTGTGTGTAGATTGGCTGAGTAATTTGTATATGTATTTATAATCCTTTTCAAAGAATAAGGCGTACGTAAACAAATATGTGGGAAGAATTCAAGGGTTCTTGAATACATTCAAAAGGCACTGTTATAATTCAGTATAAATGTGTGGTTTCTGTTCAGCAGCACGCCACTAGGACTTGGACGTTACGTCTAATCTAGTGCTCTCATCCCAAGTGAGGCCCCACGGCCCTGCCCTCAGAACCGCAGCACAAAGACCCACACCTATACACCCGACGGAAGAGGAAGAGGAAATGGGACGGGGCAGAAAGAGGAGAGACGAGGAAGTACTGGATATGGAACGGTAGAGGAGGGGGGTGGCTGGGAGAGAGGAGGAGGAGGAGAAGAAGGTGGGCGAGGAAGCGGCAATGACGACGGATGGGACGACGAGAGGAGAGGAGGAACACCAGCTGTCTCTTTATAGTCCCCCTGCTTGCAGGGTTAATAGCTTAGATGAGGCGAGGGGGGGCGGG
>NC_036848.1:34602574-34622574 GCF_002910315.2 Salvelinus sp. IW2-2015 | reverse complement strand
ACTCAACAGGGCACACGTTCCGAATGGGTTCCGGGAGAAAAGCATGGGGCCATGGGATAAACACGGGACATAGCATGGGGCCAAAGCTATCACAGGCAGTATTGTACAAGCATAGAGGGAAGGGATCCTCTCAGCCTCGCAATAACAAGATAATGGCGATGTGACTAGCAGGGAGACTGGGGACTGGAGGGCTGGGGTGTTGTAGAAGGGGCCAGCCGCCAGGCTCTGCCCAGAGAAGAGGCCCTTTGTGTGGGTACTCTGGCAGAGAGGGGCAGGGTGTGTGGAGCAGCACTGGATCTATTCACCGCCTCACACCAACAGCTCTTTACCATGCGGCAGCAGCACAAAGCTCACACACACACACACACACCGGCACGCAAGCCAGTACAAAGAGCTGTCAATGTGTGTTTCATGCAATCTGAGTTTTTGTTGTTTATGTTGTGTTGTGTTTTGTTTTGTTTGTTTTGTTGTTTGTTTTGTGTGTGTTGTTTTTGTGTTGTGTTTGTGTTGTGTGTTGTACACTCACTCAGGTTCGGTAGGTCCCCATGTCTGCGTTCGGAACTCTCAAAACATGTCAGGGGTGCTTCTCTCTATACACTCTAACATCCTCACCCTGTTACTGCAGCAAGGACACACACACACACACGTGTCCTCAAGAACACACACTGACTAAAACCATACACACACTGGACTAAACTATACACACACACACACACACGTGTCCTCAAGAACACACACTGACTAAACATACAACACACACACACACACACGTGTCTCAAGAACACACTGACTAACCATAACACACACTGACTAAACTATACACACACACACACAACACACACACACGTGTCCTCAAGGGAACACACACTGGACTAAACTATACACACACACACACACACACGTGTCCTCAAGAACACACACTGGACTAAACTATACACACACATACAGGTAACTGTCAAAATAAAGGAAACACCAACAAGTTGTTGGGCCCCACGAGCCACCAGAACAGCTTGACTGCACTTTGGCATAGATTCTAGTGTCTGGAACTCTGTCGGAGGGATGCGACACCATTTTGTTCCAGGAGAAATGTTGTTAATGGTGGTGGAAAACGCCGTCTCAGGCGCTGCTGCAGAATCTCCCAGAACTGTTCAACTGGGTGGAGATCTGGTGACTGACATCCCCTATGCCCCTTTTAGACCCCTCTTTCAAAGTCACTGAGATCTCTGTGGAGGCACCTGCATTCAGCATACTTTGCAACCCTTATGTACTGAAGTGTTTCCATTATTTTGTCAGTTACCTGTATATCATCATGAACAGGACACAGTGTACTATACAGTGTACACACACATCCTCAAGAAGAAAAAAACACTGTGCTATACAAACACTGTACACACACACACACATATATATTCACACGCACACAAACACGCACATTCGCACAGATACTAGACATACACATTTCCTCAAGAACACACACTGTACACACACACACACTGTACACACAGATATGTCTGTTCTCACCAGAGGGACGTGGTAGAGATATAGTGAACCATCTGAATGAAGGGGAGAGGGTCTGACGTGGCTCCACAAATATTACACACACACTGAAAAAAATAAAGATATATATATATTATAAAGACATACCAGAGACATTCTGTTCTCTTATCCACAACGGGCCGGCATGAGTGCAGGCCTTTGCTTCAGTCAAAGCAGGAACACAACTGATGTGCATCCCCAGTCCTCAGGGGCCTGAGTGTCTGCTGGTCTGCTGCTATGTTTTTGATCCATTTATGTCACTTTGTGTAAATAGAATATCCCTATGAACGTGTTAGGGTTTAGTATATGTATGTCCCACCTGTTCGAACAGCGTCATGGCAAACTTCTGGTGTGGTATACAGTGTTTGGCTGTACAGATGTCCTCCCTGGTCTCGGCGCTGATGTGGAAATGGATACGCATCAGTAGGTTCTCCTGAAACACAAAAAAACACACACATGTGTATTTTATAAGACCCGCTGGATGTTCTGACTGAACACATTTACTACCAATCGATCAAGTAGTACCTCCCTGACACACACGTACGCGGGCGCAAACATACACACACACACGCACACACAGACACACGCAAACTGTGGAGGCGAGGAGAGGATCTAACGCCGCTGTGTAGGAGAGGGACACTGAAAAATAGCACCTATCCCTTTAGCTCTGTCTCTGTCCTCCCCTCGCCTTCTTTCTCGCTCTCTCTCTCCTCCGTCCCTCTCCCGGGTTTCTCCCCTCCTCCTCCCGCTCTCTTCCTCTTCTCCCCTCCTCTGTCCGTTGACTGGTCACTCCAACTCTTATTAGCTTCAAAGCAATTATCTGTATCGATGTTTACACACTGGGATAAACACACACCACTCCTGTATAATCCTATAGAGAGGGACAGAGTTAGCTAAATGGCTAATGCTAGCAGAGCTGGGCTGCGAGTCTTAATAGAGGCAGAAGGACACAAAATAGACAGGCGTTAGATGGACCACCCTCCTGCAGGAATTTTGTTCCAGCCCTGCTCAAACGCATCTTACTTCGCGAATCAAGTAGAATTAGATGGTGTTAGAGCTGGAGTGATAGCACGCACACGCAGAAGCTCCCCATGAGGAGGGTTGGCGTGTGTGTGGGTGTGCGTGTGTGCGTGTGCGTGTGTGTGTTAGGCTTACGAAGCATTCTGCTGCGTCGTCCATGATCCCCAGCTGGAAACGCTGTTCGTCCTGGAAGGTCTTGGCCAGCGCACTCCGCAACACGTCCGACGGTAACACACGCTCACTGCTGAACTGGAACTGGGCAAAGATACTCTACACACACACACACACACACACACACACACACATACACTAAAACTGAACAAATTGCAGCTTTAACAGAGTAGAACGTACCATAATACAACTCCGTCCAAGTGGTTGCGTCTTGGTCGGACGTCTACCACGGTGTGAGGACAGAGGAGGAGTATTACAACAGTTCTACAACTATTACCTCTTCCCTCATTGTTTCACTATAGACAAACTGGGACGCCCCTTTAAGGCTAGAGAGGTGTGTGTGTGTGTGTGTGTGTGTGTGTGTGTGTGTGTGTGTGGTACTATATGATGTAAGATCTGAATTGAGATTGTGTGTGTGTTGTGTGTGTGTGTGTGTGTGTGTGGTGTGTGTCACGGTGGCTCTTGCTGACTGCAGCAATGCGCCAAAGGGAGAGATTATTAGGGGGTACTATACCCTACAGAGAGGGAGGGGGGGAAGGAAAGAGAAAGAGAAAGGAAAGAGGGGAGATATAAAGAGGGGGAGGAGGGAGGTGTGTGTGTGATTGAGCTGAGGGGAAAATTCCTAAGCATCACTCTACTACAGCAAGAGAGGACAGGAGAAATCGACACCACTACCATATTCATCTCTCTCTCCCCCGGTCTCTCCCCCGCTATGTTCATCTCTCTGGCTGAACTTAGACAGGCAGCCCAACTCTGATTTTTTTCCACTAATTTGTTTTTTTGACCAACCAGATCTGAAAAAGAGCGAAATGTGAAAAGGTCTGATGTAATTGGTCAAAAGACCAATTAGTGGAAAAATGATCAGAATTGGGCTCTCTCTCCTACTCACTCCCACTCTCTCAACCGGTGCGGAAGGAGGACCAAGGGGTGGTGAACATTGTGTCGCAAGTTAGGGATGATGTCTAATCAGCAGACAGAATCTGTTCAACTCACAGCAGTTATCTTTACTATAGCCTCACATGTACACCAACCATACTTCTTCACCTACGAGCTTGTGTGTGTGTGTGCGTGCGTGTGTGTGTGCGTGCGTGCATGTGTGCGTGCGTGCGTGTGTGCGTGCGTGTGTAGCACCCTAGCGTGGGTTCTGCTGTCTCAGCTCTTTCAGTCAGCCAATTAATTACAGAGGCTCAGGAGACACTAACAAATGCACCACTACAAACACACACCCTACACGACACACACTTCTACACACACATAGTACACACCAACAACACTACATTATACTATGCACACACCAACACTGCTACAAAACACAATGTACTCAGACTGACACACATCCCTACACACCCTAATACATTTCCCTACACACACCATCATTAGAACGCATTGCCATACACACCATACGAAATACACACTGTTATGTGTACTGATACCCAGCATCAGTAATACACCCACAGTATACTGTCGAACACACACACTCGTACGTGCTGCATGCTACATAAGAGCTAAGTGACTAAACAAACAATAGATATAACAGGTAAATACGACAAATCAAATCAAATGTTATTTGTGACATGCTTCAAAAACAACAGGTGTAGACTAACAGTGAAATGCTTACGGGCCCTTCCCAACAATGCAGAAAGAAAAAAATATATATTAATAATAACACAAGGAATAAATACACAATGAGTAATGGTAACTTGGCTATATACACGGGGTACCAGTACCGAGTCAATATGCAGGGGTTCAAGGTAATTGAGGTAGATATGTACATATACAGTACCAGTCAAAATTTTGGACACATCTACTCATTTCTTTATTTTTACTATTTTTACTATCTATATTGTAGAATAACAGTGAAGACATCAAAACTATGAAATAACACATATGGAATCATGTAGTAACCAAAAAAGATTTAAACAAATCAAAATATATTTTATATTTGAGATTCTTCAAAGTAGCCATTCTTTGCCTTGATGACAGCTTTGCTCACACTTGGCATTCTCTCAACCAGCTTCATGATGAATGCTTTTCCAACAGTCTTGAAGGAGTTCCCACATATGCTGAGCTGCTTATGTTTGCTGCTTTTCCTTCACTCTGTGGTCCAACTCATCCCAAACCATCTCAATTGGGTTGTGGTCAGGTGATTGTGGAGGCAAGGTAATCTGATGCAGCACTCCATCACTCCCCTTCTTGGTCAAATAGCCTTTACCCAGCCTGGAGGTGTGTTTTGGGTCGTTGTCCTGTTGAAAAACAAATTATTGTTCCACTAAATGCCAACCAGATGGGATGGCATATCGCAGCAGAATGCTGTGGTAGCCATGCTGGTTAAGCCTTGAATTCTAAATAAATCACAGACAGTGTCACCAGCAAAGCACCCCCACAACATCACACCTCCTCCTCCATGCCTCACGGTAGGAACCACACATGCAAAGTTCATCCGTTCACCTACTCTGCATCTCACAAACACATGGCAGTTGGAACCAAAAATATCAAATTTGGAGTCATCAGACCAAAGGACAGATTTCCACCGGTCTAATGTCCATTGCTCTTTCTTGGCCCAAGCAAGTCTCTTCTTCTTATTGGTGTCCCTTAGTAGTGGTTTCTTTGCAGCAATTCAACCATGAAGGCCTGATTCACACAGTCTCCTCTGAACAGTTGATGTTGAGATGTGTCTGTTACTTGAACTCTGTGAAACATTTATTTGGGCTGCAATTTATGAGGCTGGTAACTCTAATGAACTTATCCTCTGCAACAGAGGTAACTCTAGGTCTTCCTTTCCTGTGGCGGTCCTCATGAGAGCCAGTTTCATCATAGCGCTTGATGGTTTTTGCGACTGCACTTGAAGAAACTTTCAAAGTTCTTGAGATTTTCCGCATTGACTGACCTTCATGTCTTAAAGTAATAATGGACTGTCATTTCTCTTGGCTTATTTGAGCTGTTCTTGCCATAATATGGACTTGGTCTTTTACCAAATAGGGCTATCTTCTGTATAAAACCCCCTACCTTGTCACAACACAACTGATTGGTTCAAACAAATTAAGAAGGAAAGAAATTCCACAAACTAACTTTTAACAAGGCACACCTGTTAATTGAAATGCATTCCAGGTGACAACTTCATGAAGCTGGTTATTTATGTAATAGTTTATGTGTCGGGGGGCTAGGGTTAGTCTGTTATATCTGGAATATTTTCTCCTGTCTTATCCGGTGTCCTGTGTGAATTTAAGTATGCTCCCTCTAATTCTCTCTCTCTCTTTCTCTCTTCTCTTGAAGGACCCGAGCCCAAGGACCATGCCTCAGGACTACCTGGCCTGCTGACTCCTTGCTGTCCCCAGTCCACCTGGTCGTGCTGCTGCTCCAGTTTCAACTGTTCTGCCTACGGCTATGGAACCCTGACCTGTTCACCGGACGTGCTACCTGTCATAGACCTGCTGTTTTCGACTCTCTCTCTACCGCACCTGCTGTCTCTAACTCTGAATGATCGGCTATGAAAAGCCAACTTACATTTACTCCTGAGGTGCTGACCTGTTGCACCCTCTATAACCACTGTGATTATTATTATTTGACCCTGCTGGTCATCTATGAACGTTTGAACATCTTGGCCATGTTCTGTTATAATCTCCACCCGGCATAGCCAGAAGACGACTGGCCACCCCTCTGAGCCTGGTTCCTCTCTAGGTTTCTTCCTAGGTTCCTGCCTTTCTAGGTAGTTTTTCCTAGCCACCGTGCTTCTACATCTGCATTGCTTGCTGTTTCGGGTTTTAGGCTGGGTTTCTGTATAGCACTTTGTGACAACGGCTGATGTAAAAAAGGACTTTATAAATCAATTTGATTGATTTGATTGATTGAGAGAATGCCAAGAGTGTGCAAAGCTTTCATCAAGGCAAAGGGTGGCTACTTTGAAGAATCTCAAATATAAAATACTTTTTGGTTACTACATGATTCCATATGTGTTATTTCATAGTTTCGATGTCTTCACTATTATTCTACAATGTAGAAAATAGTAAAAAATAAAGAAACTCTTCTATGAGAAGCTGTGTCCAAACTTTTGACTGGTACTCTACGTAGGTAGGGATAAAGTGACTAGGCAACAGGATAGATAATAAACAGTAACAGCAGCGTATGTGATGAGTCAGAAGAGTTAGTTTGTTTCCAGGTTCTTTGGCTTAGTGATGAGCTCGGAGGGCACTATGGTGTTGAACGCTGAGCTGTAGTTGATGAACAGCATACAGCATTCTCACGTAGGTGTTCCTTTTGTCCAGATGGGAAAGGGCAGTGCGGAGTGCAATAGAGATTGCGTCATCTGTGGATCTGTTGGGGCGGTATGCGAATTGGAGTGGGTCCAGGGTGTCTGGGATGATGGTGTTGATGTGAACCATGACTAGCCTTTCAAAGCATTTCATGGCTACAGATGTGAGTGCTACGGGGAAACAGTCATTTAGACTTGGCTTTTTTGGGCACAGGGACTATGGTGGTCTGCTTGAAACATGTCGATATTACAGGCTGGGTCAGGGAGAAGTTGAAAATGTCAGTTAAGACACTTGCCAGCTGGTCAGCGCATGCTCTGAGCTACATACAGTACCAGCTACGGTCATCAAAATGTTAAAAAGTGTTTAAATCAATTCTAATCAGGTATTGAATGAATTATAGCACATGAAAACAATTCTTGACACGGATAAATAATGAATGGATTTCAGGTATTTTGGTGGGAATTCAGGTATTATTGAAAAATGATTGTAAAATGTCCCCGTTTTTTTCTTAGAATGCACTCATATATACATTTTCTAACGGAATCGGGTATTTCTTTTATTTATTTATTTTAAATAGAAATATATGTATTAGATTAACATAAAGGGGTGGACCAGGGCTGCAATAGAACAAGGTCCTCTGTCTAGGCCTACCAGCACTCACCTGTCTAGACTGCCTCATGAATTACTGTTGTTGTCACGTTGTGTTGTAATAATTCAACAACTTTGTCAATAGCAGGATACCCTCAGACTAGAAATCAACACGCTTGGCTCTAGATTACACCTATCTATACATACTCTAGATTGTTTGCGAGATCAGACATAATATCACTATAATCCGAGTGTTCCTTTTTGGAAGTTGCTTTCATTTAAGCGCGTCTGATTTGTAAACACTTCAACTATGTCAAAGGATTACTTTTTTCCATTCCACCAAAAATAAACACACATCAAAATAAAGTTTATTGCAATGTAAGTGTCGAGACGATGTGTTAAATCCCAGACGAGGCTTCAGCGTTCTTATAGATGCAACGGAAAGACAATGTATTCCATTGAGCCCATTTCAGCCAATATCGGGGTGTGTCTGACAGGTCATTACAGACATTTCCGCGGTTGTAACGTTAACGGGGAAAAACGACAGGCAAAAGCAAGAGTGTGAAAGAGACGCAGGAGTTAAATGAAAGCCATCAATGCAGCGAGATTTAAGTGACTGACAAGAGGAAGTTGCACCCCTCAAACACAGGAAATAGACGGCTGTAAAAGACAGATCCTCAGGTGTGTGGGGCATGCGCCCGTTGCTAGGTACGTAGAGAATTCACAGAGCTGCACCTACCTTGAGGGCACAGAAGATGCAAGAGTCTTCCATACACTTGTGAGTGGTCAGCTGGCGGAAACTTCTACGGAAGATATCCAGATGCCACAGAACCTAAGGCGAAAACATACGCGTTATATATTTACATTTTTATATATTGGATATATTTACATTTTGAAGAGGAGGCATGTAACCTAAAGGTCAGACCAGCAAACAAAGGGTTGACGGTTCGAATCCCAGCTGGTAAACATTTGGTGGGATGCGAGTCGGGTATTGTGACAGCAAAGAAATTATCATAAAAAGTATTCAAATTAAGACATTCAACCGTATTCAAAGTGTGTGTGAAAGGGGGGGGAGAGGAAGGTGACAGTGCATGCCCTCCTCCTCCATCCCTCCTTAGTTTGTTTATTTATGATTAATCAGCTCCCAGCTGTGAAACATCACTACAGCGGACAGAGAGAGGACATACTCTACCTCCATCCCTCCCTCTCTCTATCCTCTCTCCTCTCTCTCCTCCCTCCCTCTCTCACCCACTGTCTATTTCTCTCTCTCTCTATCTTTCTCTTCCTTTCTTTCTTTATTTCTGTCCCTGTATCTCTCTCTCTCTCTCTCTCTCTCTCACCATCTCATCACCGAATCATTGCTCCCCAGGGACTCAGAGAGTGAGATATCACTGAGAATGACAGTCTAGCACAGCTACGCCACCGTTCAAAAGTTTGGGGTCACTTAGAAATGTCCTTGTTTTTGAAAGAAAAGCACATTTTCTGTCCATTTAAATAACATCAAATTGATCAGAAATACAGTGTAGACATTGATAACGTTGTAAATGACTATTGTAGCTGGAAACGGCAGATTTTTAATGGAATATCTATCTACGTAGGCGTATAGAGGCCAGTTTCCAGCTACAATAGTCATTTACAACGTTAACAAAGTCTACACTGTATTTCTGATCAGTTTTACGTTATTTTAATGGACAGAAAATGTGCTTTTCTTCCAAAAACAAGGACATTTCTAAGTGACCCCAAACCTTTGAAAGTAGTGTATACACTGACCAGGTGGATCCAGGTGAAAGCTATGATCCCTTATTGATGTCAGTCAGTCTAGATGAAGTGGAGGAGTCAGGTTAAAGAAGGATTTTTAAGTCTTGAGACATGGATTGCGTATGTGTGCCATTCAGAGGGTGAATGGACAAGACAAAAGATTTCAGTGCTTTTGAACAGGGTATGGTAGGAGGTGCCAGACGCACCAATTTGAGTGTGTCAAAACTGCAACGCCGCTGGGTTTTTCACACTCAACAGTTTCCGTGTGCATCAAGAATGGTCCATCACTCAGAGGACATCCAGCCAACTTGGCACAACCGTGGGGAGCATTGGAGTCAACATGGGCCGGCATCCCTGTGGAACGCTTTCAACACCTTGCAGTCCCATGCCCCGATAAATGAAGAATGTTCTGTACACTCAGTGTATGTTTGTATGTGTGCGTGTGTGTACCTGCAGGGCGCTGTTTAAAAAGCAGCTGTTCTGTCCAGGTTCATTGCTCAGGCCTTTACTCGGGGCGAAGGAGGCCATAGTCCGCGGGGTCGTGATCAGGCCCTGTAGCCCTCCACCGGGACTTCCGCTGCCACCGCCCGACGCAAAGTAGTTCCTCTTCCACGACATCACTTCCTGCTGGGCGCTTCCATCACCACAGAAACACAGGGAGGGGGCGGGGGCGTGAGATGGAACAGCGTGTTCTAAGTTACTCCCATTAGAGAGGGAGCGGGATTGAGAGAGAAATAAAGAGAAGAGATCAAAAGATGGGGAGAGAGAGCTGCGGTCTCTTTAAGTCTTGACTGGCAGGTGTCCACTGTCCTTTACTTCCACAGTCTTTAACTGTTCTGCTGATATTCTGTGTCCAGGGTCTTCTATTCCTCAGTGTCCCCTGGCTCTTCTTTTCGCTGCCTGCAAGAGACAAACCACACAACACAATCACCACAGGGTCAGCTAGATCTCTAATAAAACACACGTTCACAGTGTACAGGCCTACTACATCGTAGCAACATTTTACCTCCGCAAAACCGCACCGAAGTCTCCAATGTATACCATAATACTCACAATATTGTAGCCTGCAAACTGTCCTGAAAGTTAGAGAATAACACTGAGTGTAGTACTGTACTGTACTGTAGACAGATTTGTGTCAGACTACTGTTGTGATGAGCTGTCTGCTATGTCATTATTAGGACAGTTTTATCTGTGCCTTATTTTGGAGCAGTATTACTCACCGTGTGTGAATGTCAGTGCACATGCCTGAATGGTTGTGTGTGTACAGTCACTGTCTGTGTCTGTGCATTGTCGCTGCCACTGTGTGTGTGTGTGTTTTACTATCCTTGTGACCAGAAGTCCTCACAAGGATAGTAAAACAAGGAAAATTCGGACAAGTGGGGACACAAGGAAAAAAGGCTATTTTCATCTTAGGGGTTAGTTTTAGGGCTAGGGTTACAACTAGGGTTAGGGGTTAGGTTTAGGGCTAGGTTTAGGGTTAGGGTTAGGTGTTAAGGTTAAGGATAGGGTTAGGTTAAGGGTTAGGGTGAGAGTTAGGTTTAGAGTTACGGGTTAGGGAAAACAGGATTTTGAAAGGAAATCCATTGTTTCTACCCCACAAGGGTAGTAAAACAAACGTGTGTGTGTGTTGCGTGTGTGTGTGTGTGTTGCGTAACAGACTGGTCAGTGTGGAGCGCAGTGCACTCCCCCCCCCCCCCCCCCCGTTGCCGTGCTGCATAGCGACCCCTTGGCGACGGTCCAGAGGGCACAGCGATGCTGCGGTGTAGGGTGGTGTGTGTGTGTGTGTGTGTGTGTGTGTGTGTGTGTGTGTGTGTGTGTGTGTGTGTGTGTGTGTGTGTGTGTGTGTGTGTGTGTGTGTGTGTGTGTGTGTGTGTGTGTGTGTGTGTGTGTGTGTAAGATGGCGTGGGCTGTTTCTATAGCGATGGCTCCAGCAGGACACAGTCGTGGGCATTAAAGAGATTACAGTGTGTACCCTCCGGACAGTCACTCTGCTGTGCTTAGTGTACGGTTAATAACACTACATCATCTACAGGACATAAACACCTAACAATGTTTGTCTATGTTGATTGGAGCGGAGGCATATCACTCTCTCCTACTGTAATTATCTGTATTATTTGGGGTGAAAAATAGAGAGGAACACGGGTGGGGGGGGGGGTCAAAACAGGGAAATGTACAGAGAAGCAGAGGGAGGGGGAGAGAGAAATCCCTCTCTTACATAACCCCTCTCCCCTGGTGACATGAGAAGCACGGCCTGCTGTAAACAACCCTCCAATCAACAGCCTGCTGCACGACGTCCTGATCCCACAGCACTGGAGAAGCCTAAACACACAAGCATGCAGAGAGAGAGAGAGAGAGAGAGAGAGAGAGAGAGAGAGAGAGAGAGAGAGAGCAACTAGAGATGGATTTTATACTGGATTTGTGTGATGTTCATGTTCCCATTGACATTTTACTCAAAAGAACAACAACATCCAGTATTGAACTGATGTGATCTTGTGTGTGTGCGTATGTCTGTCTGTGTGTGTGTGTGTGTTCATTTTCTCGGCTAGTTACCATGGAAATAGGCCAAGCTGCAGGCACGTGGGGGAAAAGCCGAACCATGTGCTTCAGCACACTAGTCTGCACTGGTCCACACACACAACACACACACACACACCCACACACACACACACACCCACACACACACACACACACACACACACACACACACACACACACACACACACACACACACACACAACACCACAACACACGGCCAGAGCCTGAACCTGGTGGTGATGGTGGTGATGTGTATTGATGGTTAGAGTTCCTGGCAGCCAGGGTGAGTCAGAGTATTACTAATATTCAATCAAACTCTAAGACCCTGTGGTCCAGCACCATGAACACGTAATGCCCTACTCTACACCACCCATATTGGTCACTACACCATAGATGTGCTCCAGTTCTCCCCCTATCCCTCTTTTTCCCCTCCTTCTCACTGTAGTAGTTGATAGAGGCTGGTGACACCACAGGCCAGCACAGTGAAAGACAATCTACTGTCCACACACACAATGGCCTCCCTTACAGCTGGCTGCACCCCACACACACAACCACCCCCAACAACAAAAACAACAACAAAGATGACAACAACAACAACAACAACCGATGGTCACCCAGGCGGGTCACTAGAGTAACAAATAACATGAATTAGCTACTGAGAGTTGCATTGTGTTGTCAAGTCTTAAAGCCTGTCTCTATTTTTATCCCCCTTTCCTGCCCTCCCTCTCTCTCTGGCTCTCCTCCCACACTGCTTTCAGGCCGGGATCCAATCCAATCAGCGCTAGATCCTTGTTACAGCTCCCTTGACATTTAAAGATGATTTCTGATTGAGCCGACATATGAAGTGTTCAGCGCGAATGCGGTCTCGGCGAACGCGGAACATTGCCTTTAAAAGGTGCATAGTCAAGTACCAAATATATCAGGAGATAAAAATGCACAGCCTGATCCACGTCTGAATGTCTTACTGTTCAAAATGCATTTGTTTACATTTTCTAACATGACCATTATCTTACTTTCTGAGTTTCTCTCAACAAGAATGCATTCAGGCAAAATGTGTCTACTTCATTCAACCCTAACTCTCTGAATCACAGCAATGCGGGGAACTGTGTTAATAAAGCAAGGTCTACAGCACCTAGGAGTAGTTGTTTTGGAGTTAAATGCCTTGCTCAAGGGCAGAACAGCAGCTCGGGGATTCAAACTAGCAACCTTTTGTTTGCTGACCAAACAGTCCTAACCACGAGGCTACCTGTCGCCAATAGAGGGAACGTTCCAGAAATAATTTGCATGCTTGATTGAACGCCTTTTCACTATGCAGGTGGGTCTATGAGGTAGTGCAGGGGGTCCGTGGCCAGATCTCAAAATATTACCAAATATATTCAGTACCTGTCAAAAGTTTGGACACACCAACTCATTCAAGGGTTTTTCTTTATTTGACTATTTTCTACATTGTAGGATAATAGTGAAGACATCAAAACTAGGAAATAACACATATGGAATAATGTAGTAACCAAAAAAGTGTTAAACAAATCAAAATTTGAGGTTCTTCAAAGTAGCCACCCTTTGCCTTGATGACAGCTTTGCACACTCTTGGCATTCTCTCAACGAGCTTCATAAGGTAGTCACCTGGAATGCAATTCAATTAACAGGTATGCCATGTTTAAAGTTAATTTGCATAATTTCATTCCTTCTTAATGCGTTTGAGCCAATCAGTTGTGTTGTGACAAAGTAGGGGTGGACAAAAGGAAAACCTCTTGGCAAATAGTACCCGCAAAACACCAGTCCCAACATCAACAGTGAAGAGGCGACTCCGGAATGCTGGCCTTCGAGGCAGCGTTGCAAAGAAAAAGCCATATCTCAGACTGGCCAATAAAAAGAAAAGATTAAGATGGGCAAAAGAACATAGACACTGGACAGAGGAACACTGGCCAGCATCCCGGAGTTGCCTCTTCACTATTGACGTTGAGACTAGTGTTTTGCGGATACTATTTAATGAAGCTGCCAGTTGAGGACTTGTGAGGTGTCTGTTTCTCAAACTAGACACTCTAATGTACTTGTCCTCTTGCTCAGTTGTGCACCGGGGCCTCCCACTCCTCTTTCTATTCTGGTTAGAGCCAGTTTGAGCTGTTCTGTGAAGGGAATAGTACACAGCGTTGTACAAGATCTTCAGTTTCTTGGCAATTTCTGGCATGGAATAGCTTTAATTTCTCAGAACAAGAATAGACTGACGAGTTTCAGAAGAAAGTTATTTGTTTCTGGCCATTTTGAGCCTGTAATCAAACCCACAAATGCTGATGCTCCAGATACTCAACTAGTCTAAAGAAGGCCAGTTTTATTGCTTCTTTAATCAGAACAACAGTTTTCAGCTGTGCTAACATAATTGCAAAAGGATTTTCTAATGATCAATTAGCCTTTTAAAATTATAAACTTGGATTAGCTAACACAACGTGCCATTGGAACACAGGAGTGATGGTTGCTGATAATGGGCCTCTGTACGCCTATGTAGATATTCCATAGAAAATCTGTCGTTTCCAGCTACAATAGTCATTCACAACATTAACAATGTCTACACTGTATTTCTGATCAATTTTATGTTATTTTAATGGACAAAAAAGTGATTTTCTTTCAAACATAAGGACATTTCTAAGTGACCCCAAACTTTTGAACGGTAGTGTATATATACATATTTAAAAAAATATATATATATATATGAATATTAATAATATTAATAACAACAGATTAAAATACTTTTGGCCAAGGGATCCGTGGAATAAGTTTATAGTGTGTAATACAATACAATTTATATTAAATATCTACAGTACAATTACAATTCTTACATCTACAATTCTTAACCCTGGGCAACATGGGCCTGGGAGGCTTACAGGGATATTGGTATCCACAGTACAACATCAATTATCAATTTATAAACTCAATACTATTCCCCAAAATGTATTTTACATAAATGCACTGTAATTTAAGCTTTAAAACTGCAAAGTGTTCTCTCTGCCTTATGGTAAAATGTGCAAATTTGCAGGATATTATACTATATGGCCAAAAGTATGTGGGCACCTGCTCTTCAAACATCTCATTCCAAAATTATGGGTATTAATATGGAGTTGGTCCCCCATTTGCTGCTATAACAGCCTCCACTCTTCTGGGAAGGCTTTCCACTAGATGTTGGAAAATTACTGCGGGGACTTGCTTCCATTCAACCACAAGAGCATTAGTGAGGTCGGGCACTGATGTTGGGCGATTAGGCCTGGCTCGCAGTCGGCGTTCCAATTCATCCCAAAAGTGTTCGATAGGGTTGAGGTCAGGGCTCTGTGCAGGCCAGTCAAGTTCTTCCACTCCGATCTCGATCAACCATTTCTGTATGGACCTCGCTTTGTGCAATTGTCATGCTGAAAAAGGAAAGGGCCGTCCCCAAATTGTTGCCACAAATTTGGAAGCACAGAATTGTCTAGAATGCCATTGCATGCTGTAGCATTAAGATTTCCCTTCATTGGAAATAAGGGGCCTAGCTGGAACCATGAAAAACAGCCCCAGAGCATTATTCCTCCTCCACCAAACTTTACAGGCAGGTAGTGTTCTCCTGGCATCCGCCAAACACAGATTCATCTGTCGGACTGCCAGATGGTGAAGCGTGATTCATCACGCGTTTCCACTGCCCCAGAGTCCAATGGCGGCGAGCTTTACACCACTCCGACGCTTGACATAGTGCATGGTGATATTAGGCTTGTGTGCGGCTGCTCGGCCATGGAAACCCATTTCATAAAGCTCCTGACAAACAGTTACTGTGCTGACGTTGCTTCCAGAGGCAGTTTGGAACTCGGTAGTGAGTGTTGCAACCGAGGACAGACAATTTTTTCGCGTTACGCACTTCAGCACTCAACGGTCCCATTCTGTGAGCTTGTGTGGCCTACCACTTCGCGGCTGAGCCTTTGTTTCTCCTAGACGTTTCCACTTTACAATAACAGCACTTACAGTTGACCGGGGCAACTCTAGCAGGGCAGGAATTTGAAAAACGGACTTGTTGGAAAGGCAGCATCCTATGACGGTGCCACGTTGAAAGTCACTGACCTCTTCAGTACGAGCCATTCTACTGCCAATGTTTGTCTATGGAGATTGAATAGCTGTGTGCTTGATTTCATACAAATCCACTCATTTGAAGCGGTGTTCACATACATATAGTGTATCTTTAAAGTTGCAACAACAAAAAATCTCTCTGCCCCGAGAATTTTTTTATAGAATTGCAGGAAATTGGCTTGAAAACTGCTACATTTTCTCTCCAAATGCCAAGACTTGAGGCACGTTCCTCTGCCCAGGCATTGCTGATACCTGCCAGACCTTACAACACCTGGATAAGTATTTTAAGTATCAGCTAACCACATCATGTGTTACAGCGATATGTCAGTCGATGACACAGTCGATGACGTGGCATGCAACCATTGGTTTACGCACACAACGTCTAAGCAGGGGGACGTGACCACGGTTTGTCCAGCCACGCACTGCTGACGTCGTAGTAAAAATCCTAGTAGGCTATTTATTTTGCACTTGAGTTGTGTTCTGATTATGAGGGGGTTCCTGATGAATTTGCTATCACAAAAGGAGTCCCCCACCCCAAGAAGTTTGAGAATCCCTGGTCTAGCCCTCAGGCCAGTGTTTGCTTTTGGTGAATCTACTTTATTGGTTTTCAAGATTTTAGCATTTTGCTCTTTGGAGCCCTACAAGAAAAGGAAACAACTAAAGTTGGATTTCCAATGGCCTGGCTCCTAGGTCTCTTTCTTAAACTCCACTCCGCTGAAATACTTCATTCTCTCTCTCATTCTGACCTCTGTTCTCCCTTCTCATCGGTTCCTTCATCCATCTTTGTCTCTCTCTCTCTCTCCCTTTCCTTAAGTCTCCCTATCTCAAGTCTCTCCGCACTGACACACACACGCATGCGCCGTAGCTGGCTTATAGCTTCAAATAGCACTGGTTGACAACGGGGAGAACCCAGAGTTCATTCTCCCCACTCTCGCTCTTTCTCTCTCACTGTTTCTTTCCCTTTCCCTCGCCCTCTCTCTCTCTTCAGTAATTCTCAGAGGTTTGCTGGCTAGGGTCCTCTCTCTCTCTTTCTCTCTCTCAGTAATTCTCTAGAACCAGCCCCTCTCTGAAGCTCTATTCAGACATTACATACGGAACACTCCATTTTAGAACATTTCATTCATAGAACAAGAACATTCCCCCCTTAAACTCCATTGTTTTCTAGAAATCTATTTGAATTCATATCCAGACACACACAGCTTCAGAGTGCAATCACAATTAGAGAGTTAGGCCAATGTCAAGCTGCCTCTCAGGACATCCCATACTTTCACAATGAACTCTCACTATGAAGTAGTAGTTCTATTGACTCCGGAAATGCATTGAACTGTTATTGGTCAAAGTAGCCTACGCAGGAGTCACTAACACGGCGCGCGCGTGTGCGTGCATGTGTGTCGTGACTTGTGCGTGTGTATATACAGTACATATGGATGCGTGTGACAGAGAGTAGAAGAGTGATCTAAGACTGAAACACCCCCTCAAGGTCATTCCCCCCTGCTTATACACTATGTACTTTACTCTACCTTATAAAGACACACACACACGCACATATTATCAGGCACGTGCACATGCACACAGACCTTCTATGAGGATGATTAAAAAGGCTGAGAATATCACAATATGTTAATATATTCTCTTACATAATGTAATTCAAACGCACACTAACCCTCACACGTTCTACTATTCACAGATTAGGGGGAGAGAGGGATAAAGAGGGACAGAGAGAGAGAGAGAGAGAAGAGAGAGAGAGAGGAGAGAGAGAGAGAGAGAGAGAGAGAGAGAGAGAGAGAGAGAGAGAGAGGCTAGGAAGGAAGGAAGGAAGGAAGGAAGGAAGGGAGGAAGGAAGGAAGGAAAGTGAATGAAAAAGTAGACACCTCTTCTCCTGTCCTCTCCCCATTTCCCCTCCTCCTCTATCCCCCTGTCCTTTCCTCCAGCAATAAACAACAGTCACAACAATAAGCCAAAACCAGCCTATCAGGATTTAACTACAGTCTCCAAACCAAAGTGGAATTACATCAGTTCTACCTGACCACATATTTCTCTTCAACCCACTGTCTGGTCTGCTAACTGCTACCACTCTGTTCTGCTGAGTGGCAAGAGAGAGAGACAGAGAGCGAGAGAGAGTGTGAGAGAGAGAGAATGCCAGAGAGAGCAGAGCCATGCTTGGTCCAGACCGCAGCAAGGTGTCAGTACATGCATTGTAAAGAGCTGTGTGCGTGTGTGTGTGTGTGTGTGTGTGTGTGTGTGTGTGTGTGTGTGTGTGTGTGTGTGTGTGTGTGTGTGTGTGTGTGTGTGTGTGTGTGCTCGCAGCAGGGGTGTCCTCGGTGCTGGTATGAAGAGTAACAGCCAACATCATCTATCATAGAGACCAAACCGCAGCGGTAAATCAATACCGGGGCTGCGGTTGGCTTTCTATCAACAAGTCACCGGGGCCGTTAACGGCTAACACAAACCAGCTGTAATAAAATATAATAACCTAACGGAAAGGTTTATAAGCAGGTTCCGATAATCCGTTTAAAGCATTAGATATCTATACAATATCTACCAACTCTGAAAGTGTCAATCTGGTCCTCAGAATCTCCACCTGTTCTAAAATGATGGTAATGATGCACAAAGCCACACTCGTGGAGATGCTGATGCTGCCAGTGTGTGTGTGCCTCTGAGCTACCTGCGTAAAGGACATCGATTACATCCATTTCAACCATATGAACCATGCAGCGCTGCGTAAACACTGGAGAGAGAGAGAGAGAGAGAGAGAGAGAGAGAGAGAGAGAGAGAGAGCAAAACCTACGCACAGTGGATGACATCTGGCCGCGCGGAAACACGCACATCCTTTCGAACTGACTTTGCCGCGTGCGTTCTTTACTGGTGAATGAGTACCCCGTGTCCCTGCCTTAATCTCTCGTAGATGGAGTTTAAACTGTGCGTGCTCACCTCAGGTCCCGTTCGTGTCCCGTTCCAGTCTCGTGCTGTCCCGGTAAAAAAGAACGAGGGAGAGGAGAGGGAGAAGAAGAGAAGCGCTCAATCCAACCTTCCATCCAGTGCTGCGGCCGCGGCACCCTGCTCTCGCGATAGCTGGCCGGTTTTCCCGAGCTCACTTACAGTGAGTGACGTCACCCTGTGGGAATGAATAGCTCCTTGCCGCCCTCTACCGGTCAATGAGCGGAACTGCCTTGGTGATAATGTACCAATTACGTCATGGCAATAGCTACTGTAGCAGAGCAGACCTGAATTCTAATGTGTTGAGGGGATAGTGATCAATTGCAAATAAGCAGAGTTCATCAGCCAGGATTTCTGTACAGGGAAAGGTTTATTGGATAAAATACAGAGTTTACTGGAAACATCAGGTGTGTCTATAATGTCTACAGTGTCGAGGCTACATGTTCAACTGTCCAAGTTATTGTCATGTCATTTTTATCATCACATCACCTTTTCTACTTGGATTGTTACTACTTGACTTCTCATTTAGATTTTTGGGGTTATTTGTGTATTTGTATTATGCAGTGTTTGCGACACATTCTATTTTACCGCAGGAGCTAGTGACAGAAAGATTTCCCTGCATCTGCCATAACACCTGCAAATCTGTGTACGCGGCCAATAAACGTTGAGTTGATTTGATTTGAACATCACCATCATCTTCTGTCTCTTTTCTCTTCAGCCATTTATGTTTCACGCAAATAAATCAAATCAAATTGTATTTGTCACATGCGGCGTGTGTCTACACCAGTGTGTGTCGACAATACATCAGTGTGTGTCTACAGTACATCAGTGTGTGTCTACAGTACATCAGTGTGTCTACATCAGTGTGTGTCTACAGTACATCAGTGTGTGTCGACAATACATCAGTGTGTGTCTACAGTACATCAGTGTGTGTCTACAGTACCTCAGTGTGTGTCTACATCAGTGTGTGTCTACAGTACATCAGTGTGTGTCTACAGTACATCAGTGTGTGTCTACAGTACCTCAGTGTGTGTCTACAGTACATCACTGTGTGTCTACAGTACCTCAGTGTGTGTCTACAGTACATCACTGTGTGTCTACATCAGTGTGTGTCTACAGTAC
>NC_036848.1:34585576-34601961 GCF_002910315.2 Salvelinus sp. IW2-2015 | reverse complement strand
GTATGACGGATACTGGTAGCAGAGCAGACCTGATTTCAATGTTAGGGTATAAATGAAATGGAAAATAGCAGAGTCTCATAAGGCAGGATTCTGTACACGAAAGGTTTATTGGTAAAACAGTTAATCCAGCTACATTCCTACTGTCAAGTTAATTGTCTTATTATCATTCATACTTTCTTCCTCCCTCATCAATCATCATCCCTTCATCCCTTCATCCATCACATACCTTCATTTCCCTCATCCTCACCATCTACCTTCTGTCTCTTCCTTCTCTCTCTTCACCATGTATGTTTCATGCAAATAAAACACCATAACATATGTGTGTAAAGACAGCCTGGGTTGGGTGTGTGTGTGTGTGTGTGTGTGTGTGTGTGTGTGTGTTGTGTGGGTGTGTGTGTGGTGTGTGTGTGTGTGTGTGTGTGTGGTGTGCTGTGTGTGTCTACAGCTCATCCGTCTCTCGTCAATGTTCTAGAGGGCAACAGCAATGTTGTCCAGGCTCCACGTGGATGTGTGAGTTTGTCCTCTCGGGTTACATCATCCCACCGATGGGGTGAGGCTTGCAACGAGGGCGCGGGACCTAATGTCCCCTGCAGGGAGTGGGAGGGACTCCGCCTCCACCTGGGCGAATGGGATCTCGGGAGGCTCGAAGTTCAAGTGGCCTCCCCCGTTCTCGGAGCCGCCATAGGGCAGGGCCGACCTGTCAATCAAATATTAATATCATAACGTACAAAATACATGTCTGCATAGTCATAAACGTATCAGCAGTAACCTGCTGAAGGTCTTGAATCTGGTTATTTTCGACAGGTGTGTATGTGCATGCGTGTTTGTGTGCATATGTGTGTTGGTGTGAATGTGTGTGCGTTACCTGTTGAAGCTCTTAAACTTGGGCATTTCGTGGGGGGGGTGTGGTCCAGCCATGCAGTGGTGCATGGTGGCAGTCAGAGACTCGTCTCCCCTCATGGCCCGTTCCCATGGAGACACATAAGTACGCACATACTGCTGCCTCCTCTTCTCTTTCTCCGCCTCCTTATCCAACACCTCCTCCTCTACTGTGGGGAAGATAAACATGACATCGTCTCACTGTTTTTCGCTTGTGTGTAAGTTTCCCTGGTGCTGACGTCAGAACACGCATCAATACATATGAATGTCAAATAGTTTTACATGCTTGAGGTGTGCTTGATTTATACTGAACAAAAATATAAACGCAACATGTAAAGTGTTGGTCACATTTTTCATGAGCTGAAATAAAAGATCCCAGAAATTGTCCAAACGCACAAAAAGCTTCTTCTCTCAATTGTTGTGCACAAATGTGTTTACATCCCGGTTAGTGAGCATTTCTCCTTTGCCAAGATAATCCATGACAGGTGTGGCATATCAAGAAGCTGATTAAACAGCATGATCATTACACAGGTGCACCTTGTGCTGGGGGACAATAAAAGACCACTCTGAAATATGCAGTTTTGTCACACAACACAATGTCTCAAGTTTTGAGGGAGAGTGCAATTGGCATGCTGAATGCAGGAATGTCCAGCAGAGTTGTTGCAAGATCATTTCATGTTAATTTCTCTACCATAAACCGCCTCCAACATTGTTTTAGAGAATTCGGCAGTACATCCAACAGGCCTCACAACCGCAGACCACGTGTAACCACGCCAGCCTCATTCTGATTGGTTGCACCCCTACCCAGTCATGTGAAATCCATAGATTAGGGCCAAATTTATTTATTTCAATTGACTGATTTCCTTCTATGAACTGTAAAATCGTTAAAATCTTTTAAATTGTTGAATGTATCGTTCATATTTTTGTTCAGTACAGCTTGGTACAATAGAACTAATTGAGAAGTCCTAAAAGTGCAAAGCCTACCATGCTCAGGTTCAGGCTCGGGTGGTGGGGCCATCATTTCACAACCCAGGGACGGAACTAGGCTCTGGAGATTCTGCTAGAGGAGACAGGACACACACACACACACAGCCAGATCAGCACACACACACACACATGTACCCTTACACCACCCCCCACCCCCCTCTCCCCCACCATATTCTCGTTGGTGACGATGAAGCGCTCAACCCTCTGTTGTCTCCTCCTGAACATCTTGGATCCCTTGTTGGTCATAAGAGACAATTCCTCCAGCATGGTGTCTTTAGGAGTCTTGATCTTAGTGCCCAGATCAAACTCTGATGCCTCGGGGTCCGATTCTTCATCTGTAGAAGGGGGAAACACAATGTCATTGAATGAGATGACATGTACTGTCATTTACATATCCCTGATTGCATTGATTCCAATGCTAAGTTCACAAAGCATCACAGTCCCACCTTTACTATGTAAAGTGATTTGAGCACTGGATACGGGCTAAATTAATCCATTCAATTATCAATCAATATTCTCTTCCCAGACCCATATCACCACTAACTCTTTCACCCCCTCCCCCATCCTCTAGTCTAAACTCCCAACTCATAAGCACTGTTGACCTGAAAGTGCAGATAGCTGCGAACAACATGGCGAAAATTCCAACTTAACCAATATGAGAGCAAGGTGGAAATATTCAAATGTTACATGGTCCTTCTGTCTCTCTCTCTCTCTCCCTATTCCCTATATCTATTTCTCTCTCTCCCTATTCCCTATCTCTCTCTCTCTCCCTATCTCTCTCTCTCTCTCCCCCATATCTCTCTCTCTCTCTCCCTATTCCCTATATATCTTTCTCTCTCTCTCTCTCTCTCCCTATTCCCTATATCTCTTCTCTCTCTCTCTCTATCCCTTATATCTTCTTCTCCTCTCTCTCCCTATTTCCCTTTACTCTCTTTCTCTCTTCCCTCTCTCTCTCCTCTATTCCCTATATCTCTCTCCTCTCTGATAAAATGTCAAATGTGTTTTACAGATGCTGGCTGGTCTGCTCTCGTCCCTGTAAAACGTTCTACTCATCATCCGCTACACACTCTCTGATATCACTCATAACACCTGGAGCCCAGCCACACAATATACACACACACACACACACACACACACACACCACACACACACAACACACACACACACACACACCACACACAACACACACACACACACACCCACACACACACACACACACACACACACACACACAAAACATTGCTGGGAGCTGGCAAAGCAATCCTGTGCTGAGAGCTGTAGCTTGCAGTACCTTGTAAATCAGGACTGTGTGTGTGTGTGTGTGTGTGTGTGTGTGTGTGTGTGTGTGTGTGTGTGTGTGTGTGTGGGTGTGTGTGTGTGTGTGTGTGTGTGTGTGTGTGTGTGTGTGTGTGTGTGTGTGTGTGTGTGTGTGTGGTGTGTGTGTGGTGTGTGTGTGCGCGTGGGTGTGTGTGCGCGTGCATGCGTCATACCGTCCTGGGTGATGTTGGTCAGATCAGTAATGATCTTGTTGGCCTTCTTCCTCTTTGGGGGGGCGGGAGTTGAGAGAGGCATGACTAGAGCCTGCACCAATCAGAAATACACAGTTCAAATCAACAGCCAATCACAGAGCGATCGTGACATCCACTAATCCCAATCAGACTGATAATGATGATGATGATGATGATACATGACTGACCCGATAAGGAAAGGTTTTAGGTTTCTAGGGAACCATTACTCTGAGGCTCTGGGCCTGTGGGTCTATATTCCATACTGTAGTGGTGTAATTTGTTTAATCTGCTGTAATTGAAGCTCCTGCTGGAATCCAACACCCTGTAGCTATTATTACTACATGTTCCACAGCAGCTCTGTTGAGTGCTACTGTCACCACTACCACACACACACACACACACACACACACACACACACACACACACACACACACACACACACACACACACACACCACACACACACACACACACACACACACACACACACACACACACACACACACACACAGGGCAATTCCACAGTGACAGAGTAATGCTGAGACTAAGATTTCTCACTTTAAAATGTATGTCAAACTATTTGACCAAGAAGGAGAGTGATGGAGTGCTGCATCAGATGACCTGGCCTCCACAATCACCTGACCTCAACCCAATTGAGATGGTTTGGGATGAGAAGGGCCGCATAGTGAAGGAAAAGCAGCCAACAAGTGCTCAGCATATGTGGGAACTCCTTCAAGACAGTTGGAAAAGCATTCCTCGTGAAGCTGGTTGAGCGAATGCCAAGACCGTGCAAAGCTGTCATCAAGGCAAAGGGTGGCTAATTTTAAGAATCTAAAATATAAAATACATTTTGATTTGTTTAACACTTTTTTAGATACTGCATGATTCCATATGTGTTATTTCATAGTTTTGATGTCTTCACTATTATTCTACAATGTAGAAAATAGTAAAAATAAAGAAAAACCCTTCTATGAGTAAGTAGCTGTGTCCGAACTTTTGACTGGTACTGTATATAAAATGGATTGCCTATATTGTACACAATAAAGACAATCAATTACAGGTCAACATTTAAATATTGCTCCCGCTGAGGTGGGAGAACGCCAGGCTTATGGAGCTCCTGTTGGGTTAGCGTTGGGAAAAGTCCCCCAACTTCAGGAGAACGTGAGCCTGAATGTCTGGTTACCCCAAGCAGAAGGGACTCCTGTCCCGCTCACTATTCCTGTTTTAGCTGCAGATAAATCCCACCGGAGGACAACAAACATAGTCAGTCAGCACATTCCCAAACATCCCAATTCCCAAAACACTCCGCTCCTCCTCTAGAAGTCCCCAGATAATCTCTCTTTCCATTCATTTTTTTTGCAGACGCTTTTCTCCAGAGGTATTTACAGGAGGAATTAGGGTTATATAGACACATTTTTCACCTAAGTCAGATGGGGATTCAAACCAGCGACCTTTCGGTTACTGGTCCAACGCTCCTAACCACTAAGCTACCTGCCGCTCATCAACCTCACATTCCTAACTCACTCTGTTCTGATGGAACATGGAATGGGAATGGTTTCGGGAACAAGCAGGTCAACAGCATAGTTTGCATTCACTGACCATGTCGTCCTTCAACTTAGTACCCGATGATTTAACACGGGGCTGTCAAAGGTGTATCGAGTAAGTGTTGAAGAGTTTATCGGTCAGCCAGCGTTGCATAATCCATGCAGCTACTAGCTGATGTGAAACGATGCCGTTGATACATTTATTCATTCATTTTATGATGTGATATGATACGCTGCCATATGGTGGATGACACATGATTCACACTGACGGGGACTTCTCTGCCTGGCACAGCACAGCCTAGCACAGTGCAGGCCCTGCCTGGCATAAACCCATGTTCAATCAACTCTCCAGTTGGTATATAGCTCAATTCACTCCCTGCCTGGTAGCTTGATCCTACCCTGGTGACATTTAGACCTGTATCAGTCCTGCATCATTTCCCTATTATCACAACAATATAAGCCACAGACATGTACTGCAATTGTGTAGATTGTGTGTGGTGTGTGGTGTGTGTGTGTGTGTGTGTGTGTGTGTGTGTGTGTGTGTGTGTGTGTGTGTGAAAGACTGTGTGTTGTGTGGGATGCGTGGCAGTGATGTCACAAACTCAGCCTTACCTCAGTAGGATCTCACGGAATTGAGAAGAAGGAAAGAAGGAAAGAGTTGAAAGATCAAAGAGTGTCAAGTGCCTTCCCCTTCCTCCAACCAAGAGGGAGTGACCATAGCACAGGAAGGACTGGGCTAAGAGCCTGGGTGGTGGGTGGAGGTTAAGATTTCAGGGGGCTAGGAGCTTTCTAAGGGTTACGGAGAGGACTGATACTATCTCTCAGATGCTCCTCAGGTCTATGTTATATAAGACACAGAGAGAGAAGAGCAGGAGAAGAAAAGGAGAGAGAGAGATTTTAAGTGTGTGTGAAAGGAGGGAGATAAACGTAATAGAGGAGTAGAGAAAGATAATTCCTTATCCCGTTCCCTCCGCTCCTATGAGCAGTGTGTTTCTCACCATACTGAAGTTGTCCAGTCCTCCTTCAGACAGGATTTACACCTTTAGAAAACGGTGTCTTGTCCCATATCAATCAGATCTCTGTTACACAACTGACCACCAAGAGAGCGAGAAGGGGACTGGGAATGAGAGTGAGAGTGGGGGGACGGGACATAGAGTGAGAAGGGGGAGGACGGGGACATCATGAGGTTGAAAGAGGGGGGGAGAGAGACGGGGACATAGAGGTTAGGAGGGAAGGGGGACATAGTAGAGATGAAAGAGGGGGAGAGACGACATAGAGAGTGAGGGGGGAAGGGGACATAGGAGAGTGAGAAGGGGGAGAGAGACGGGGACATAGAGAGTGAGGGGGGGAGAGAGACGGGGACATAGAGAGTGAAGGGGAGAAGGGGACATAGAGAGTGAGAAGGGGAGAGAGACGGGACATAGAGAGTGAAGGGGAGAGAGACGGGGATAAGAGAGTGAGGGGATGAGAGGGGACATAGAGAGTGAGAGGGGGAGAGAGACGGGGACATAGAGTTGAGGGGGGGAGAGGGAATAGAGAGTGAAGGGGGAGAGAGACGGGGACATAGAGAGTGAGGGGGGAGGGACATAGAGTGAGAGAGGGGAGGACGGGGACATAGAGAGGTGAGCGGGAATGAGAGTGAGACATAGGGAGAGGAGGGGTGGGGGGGGAGGAGACGGGACATAGAGAGTGGGGAGGAGGGGAGACGGGGACATAGAGGGTGAGAAGGGAGAGAGAGTAGACGCATAGAGAGTGAGAAGGGAGAGAGAGGGACATAGGGTGAGGGGGGAAGGGGGCATGGGTGATAGGGGGAAGAGAGACGGGACATATAAGAGTGAGAGGGTGAGAGAGACGGGGACATAGGGTGAGGGGGAGACGGGGACATAGAGAGTGAGAAGGGGGAGAACGGGGACATAGAGAGTGAGAAGGGGAGAAGACGGGACGTGTGAGGGACATAGAGAGTGAGGGGGGGAGAGAGACGGGGACATAGAGAGTGAGAAGGGGGAGAGAGACGGCTGTTTAACAGTCTGATGGCCTTGAGATAGAAGCTGTTTTTCAGTCTCTCGGGTCCCAGCTTTGATGCACCTGTACTGACCTCGCCTTCTCGATGATAGCGGGGTGAACAGGCAGTGGCTCGGATGGTTGTTGTCCTTGATGATCTTTTTGGCCTTCCTGTGACATCAGGTGGTGCAGGTGTCCTGGAGGGCAGGTAGTTTGCCCCCGGTGATGCGCTGTGCAGACCTCACTACCCTCTGGAGAGCCTTACGGTTGTGGGCAGAGCAGTTGCCGTACCAGGCGGTGATACAGCCCGACAGGATGCTCTCGATTCTGTAAAAGTTTGTTAGTGTTTTAGATGACAAGCCAAATTTCTTCAGCCTCCTTCAGCCTTCTTCACCACGCTGTCTGTGTGGGTGGACCATTTCAGGTTGTCCGTGATGTGTGCGCCGAGGAACATAAAACGTTCCACCTTCTCCACTATTGTCCCGTCGATGTGGATGGGGGGCTGCTCCCTCTGCTGTTTCCTGTAGCCCACGATCATCTCCTTTGTTTTGTTGACGTTGAGTGAGAGGTTATTTTCCTGACACCACACTCTGAGGGCCCTCACCTCCTCCCTGTAGGCCGTCTCGTCATTGTTGGTAATCAAGCCTACCACTGTAGTGTCGTCTGCAAAGTTGATGATTGAGTTGGAGGCGTGCATGGCCACGCAGTCATGGGTGAACAGGGAGTACAGGAGAGGGGTGAGAATGCACCCTTGTGGGGCCCCAGTGTTGAGGATCAGCGGGGTGGAGATGTTGTTTTCTACCCTCACCACCTGGGGGCATCCTGTCAGAAAGTTCAGGACCCAGTTGCACAGGGCGGGGTCGAGACCCAGGGTCTCGAGCTTGATGACGAGTTTGGAGGGTACTATGGTGTTAAATGCTGAGCTGTAGACGATGAACAGCCTTCTTACATAGGTATTCCTCTTGGAATACCTATGTAAGAATGGGTTAGGGCAGTGTGCAGTGTGATTGATTGCGTTGGGGCGGTAAGCAAATTGGAGTGGGTCTAGGGTGTCAGGTAGGGTGGAGGTGATATGATCCTTGACTAGTCTCTCAAAGCACTTCATGATAACGGAAGTGAGTGCTACGGGGCGATAGTCGTTTAGCTCAGTTACCTTAGCTTTCTTGGGAACAGGAACAATGGTGGCCCTCTTGAAGCATGTGGGAACAGCAGACTGGGATAGGGATTGATTGAATATGTCCGTAAACACATCAGCCAGCTGGTCTGCGCATGCTCTGAGGACACGGCTAGGGATGCCGTCTGGGCCGGCAGCCTTGCGAGGGTTAACACGTTTATATGTTTTACTCACGTTGGCTGTGGTGAAGGAGAGCCCGCTGGTTTTGGTAGCGGGCCGTGTCGGTGGCACTGTATTGTCCTCAAAGCGAGCAAAGAAGCTGTTTAGTTTGTCTGGGAGCAAGACGTCGGGGTCCGCAACGGTGGCTTGATGTTGGTGACATAGGTAGAGACAGACAGACAGACAGCTGGAGAGTTTCACGTCTAGTTTTATTTCTCTGAACCACAGAATAACAACTTAACAGCTCGCATATCAACAATCAGACAAATCATCACCACTACCTCCTACCTCCCGTCCCTTCCACCCCTCACCTCCCTTCCTTATAACAATAAAGGGTGCACTTTATGAAGTGGGGAAAACATCTAACAACTGCATCCTGATGTACTACTGTGCAATACTCTGACACAATCATATGAAGCCCCCGACCCCAAAAAAACGGCTATTTTATAATATTCAGAATAAGAATATAATCACAATAATCATGACAATAATAAGTACAATATAGTTGTAACGGAGTCAGATCTCTATTTCAGATTCAGGCCTTTATGTGACCAACTGGGGTTTGAACCGGGGCCGTCTTCAATCCACGAGATAGTGTTAGCCCGCCGAGCTAAAGCCACAATGGCAGCACACAGCAGGCATATAGTCCATCCTAGTCTTTAACAGATTAGCATATTACCGAACAGTTTGTCTCTTAGAGAGGACTCTTATTTCCTCTCCTCTAATCCCTCCTCTCCCTCCTCCCTCGCTCTCTTGTTCCACAGGCTTGTCTTTAGCACATCCTCCATGTATCAGTTTATCGCTCAACTTCATTCTTTATTTTCACCTTTATTCTGTCGACCCCATCGCTTTAAATAAACTTTCTTAAACTTCACATCGTGCCCCATTTTCTCTCCCTGTCCATGTCTTTCTTATTTTAGATCACTTTTTTATCTTTCTGATTGTCATTAAATACTTATTTTACATTCATATATTTATACATATCAACTAGATCAACAACGTGTATCGACTATACATCAAACAATATTTTTTACGAAGCGAAACAGAGGTGGTCAAATGATCATAAGAAGAAAAATGATGAAATGCGTGGTGTGATCCAAGAGTTGCAATAGTGCCCAAACAAGAAATCAATCAAATCCTGCAATGCACCAAACTAACATCTTCTTTGACGTGACAAAGACCAAAAACCAAAATCACAACAGAATGTGGGGGGATTTATATTCCTGTCATTTCGTGCCAATTCATGACCTGCAACCTCAGTGCGTGGTGGATCCGGGGCACCAGACACTGGGTTGCAGACCCAGGTTAGAGGTGCTGAATCTGGGGCGAGGCACTCTGGAGGGCTTGGTGGAGGCGGGGCGAGGTGGGGTGTGGGCAGGAGGACTGAGATCAGGGGCGCTCTTAAATTGCCTGTTACCCTGTTGAGGGGCGTGGGGCTCGGAGGGGTAGGGGTGAGTGTTAGCAACATGGGCAGAGGGGAAGCTAGGGAGCTGAGGGAGGGGGGCGGTGGGGGCTGGAGGAGGAGGGACCCACTGGGACTGAAGCTGGTAGGGGGTGTTAGAGGGGGATTGGTAGCAGGAAGTGGCTGTGGGCAGAGGTGAAATGATATCAGACCTCCACAGCGGTTCTCCCAGTGTGGTCGCTGACCGTGGGACAATGATCGTAGGGGAGGGGCCTGTGGGAGGTGGCGTGGAGAAGCGCTTGATCTCATACACACGTGGCGTCTTGATTGGCCCGTAGGAGCCGCCAGTCATGCGCGGCTGCTGTTGATAGGCCTGTGCTTGCTGGGGAGTCCCGCCCCCGTAACTGAAGAGGGAGGAGTTTAGCTGGTAGGGCTGGTGACTCATAAAGTCCAGAGCCTTGATGCCTTGAGCCTTCTGACCCCCAGGAGCGTCTTTTTGCCCCGCTGGTCTCCCACCCTGCCCTGCAACCCCCGCCCTCTGGCGCTGGGCCTGGGGAGGGCAGGAGGGGGAGAGGAGGGGGTTGTAGCTGATGGGAGGGGGGGCTCTGCAGCTGGAGGAGTATCGAAATTGAGAGGGGAGGGAGGGGGTGGGAGAGGGCTGGCGGGGGTGGCCGGGAGAGGTTGGGGTGAGGAGGGGTTGCTCTCCACCACATAGCGTCTCATCCTGCTTTGCCTACGGGCGAACAGCTGACCCCCTTCCCGCTAACTGGGGTACCTGTGGGGGCCTGCGTTTTAGGGGCCACAGGAGGGGGCTTGGGCCTCTCCGGGCCTGCATAAAGTTACAGGCTCAGCCCCAGCCTCAACCAGTCCTCTTCAGGGCCAGACTCACCTCCAGTTCCACACTCCCACTCCTCACTAGGCCCATGGAGCGGGACCGGGACCGGGGGTGGACCCATCCTGGTTGGAGCGTCCGGGTTTTGGAGCAGTTCGAGCAGGGCCGGGTTTGGGAGACACGTCCTTCTTGTTCTCACAGACGGACGGACATGGGCTTCTTGTTGCTGCGACGACGTGCCTCCGCAAGTATGCCTGTTCTGGAGGCGGGGACAGCGATACGCTGCTCACGGGAGGACAGCGAATCAGAGGATGGGGGCTGGGCAGTGGAGGGGGTCGCTATGCGAACATAGGGTTGAAGGTCAGGGGAGGAGGGGGTTGGGTCTGAGAAGGGGGTGGGTGAGAGTAAGGTGTGGGATAGGAAGGAGAGAAGGATTGATTAAGAGAAGGAGGAGCAGAGAAAGGCTGGGCAGCCACAGCAGAGGATGGATAGACTGGGGCGTCAGGAGGAGGAGAGAAAGGTTGTCGAGGAGGAGCAGAGAAGTGTTGAGTGGGGGCAGGAGGAGGTGGAGAGAAAGGTTGAGGAGCAGTCAAGGAGCAGAAGTGTTGGGTGTGTTGAGGAGGATGATTAGGAAGAGAATAGGGGGCAGAAGAGGGAGAGAAGGTGGCAGTATGGACAGAGGGAGGAGTGAAAGGTTGAGAGGGAGTGTAGGTAAGAGAGAAGGGAGCTGAGGCCGAAGAGGGAGGAGGAGAGAGGATGGCTGCAGCAGGTCTAGGGGGGATGTAGAGTGAGGTACTGGAGACCGCTCTCCTTGCCTGGGGCCCCCCTGAAGGGCGAGGAGGGGCAATGGTCACCATGGATACCGCAGCGGTGGGTTTGGAAACCATTGTTACGGCAGGAGTGGGCTGGACGGGTCGAAAGATGACTGGGGTGGCTGGAGGGCGAGATGGGGCGAGGCCTGAGGTGAAGGGGCATGCCGTGCGGTTATGGATCCCTCCAGGCGGGTTAGGGTTAGGGTTTAGGTCAGGCTGGAGGATAGGTGTGTGAGAGGGGGGTGTCAGAACCACACTGGCCCGACTCACCCCTACAGGGCCCCCGTTTGACAAACCTGCGGCCGGGGAGGGGTTAGGGGCGGGGTTATAGGCGACATGGGTGGCCATTTTCCTTTGCTGCTCATACTGCTCTGTCTCTTTCCCCTGATAGGCAATGGAGTCCAGCCCTGGGCTCTGATAGGCCGGGGCATTCGTCACAGAGCCCTGATTGATTGACACATTCATCTCTGGGCTCTGGTAAGCCGAGGAATCCAACCCTGAGCTCTGATTGGTTGGTGTTTGGGACCTTGAGTTATAGGTGGATGGACAGGCGGAGCTCCTCCTATCCAGCAGGTCCAGGTATCCGCTGTCCCAGGTGGGGTCAAAGGTTCCAGCGAAGCCCTCTTCATCCACCTCTGAACCCGAGAGGAAGGAAATCCCCTCCTCCTCCTCTCCCTCCGTCTCTCCCCCAGTCTCAGGACCCACCTCCCCCTCCGCGCGGCCGAAACAGGTGAGGGTGTACTTCTTGGCACGCTGGCGTCTCTTCTTGAACATGAGAACCCCTTTGGAGTTGGAGTACGGAGCGTCGGTGAGCAGGGAGGCGATGGAACGACATTTAGTACGAGCCTCTTTCACCTGCTTCTCTACCACACTCTCTCCTCTCTGCAGCTCTGGGAGACATGGGGAGGGATGTGAGGAGGGGGGAGGAGAGGGAGAGAGAGTAAGAGAGGACAGAGGATTAAATACAGGAGTGTCAATTGGGTATGGCAGTCGCCATATCATAGCTCAACACCAATGATTTAAAATAGGCTATTAAAATCATTCCAATCTCGATTCAAATGCAAATGCAGTTTAGCCGTATTTGTTTGTATGTCTGGCTTTATATAGAGCAGAGATCTATAATTAATGACAAGATACTCATGTCTCTGCCCTAACAATGGGAGTCGTTGTCCCAAAGGCGGGAAGGCAGGCGACAAGCTCAGGCCAAATAAGCCCATTGAAACAGATTGGGTTGATTTTGGACAGATTTTGACGAGAATGAAACCTCTTGCTTCGCTTCCTTCTCTCTATGGAGAGCGCATCGATGCAGCTGCAGGGAACAGTGGGACTTTTTCTCAACACATTGCAGAGGTAAAGATGGCTGTAGTAGATGGCTTTGGCTAGGTAACTGCCAAAGCCATCTGACTTAACATGAAACTAAACTGGAGTTTTAATCCCGGTGCTGAGCTAGTGCATCGAATGTTAAGTACCCTTTTGACAGGTGAGTTAACTAACAGCAACAAGGTGATAATGGCTGGAGTCAATTTTGCTTGTTTTTGCTGTTCTCCAAATTGCATTTTAGAGTTTGTACATTTTGTAGATAAGCAGTAAATGCAGTCACTTTTTTAAGAAATCCCCGTCACTTTGCCATACCCAAGGTTTAGCTGAAATGATGCCCCTGATTAAATAAGTAACTGAAATGAATAAGAAAGTTCTGGTTAGAATTATGTCTGTGATCAACAGAATGACATCATAGCATCTGGAATGACACCATGATAGGTGACACCATCAACAAGTAGGGAGGGGCTCAACCCTGACAGACAGGAGAGTGTGCTGGGGGGCTCAAAGCTCTAAATTCCCCCTAGTCCCCAGTTGAGCAGCGACCTGTTAGACTGTTGGTCAGTGTCCACATCCCTGTCTGCAAGGGCGTAACTTTGTGTTGCATATTTGGTGGTCAGGGTTAATGGATACCGGGGTCAACACCTTTCTAGAGGGGTTCGGGGACATGCCCCCCCAGGAGACTTAAAAAAAATAGCTGTGAAATGGTTGTTCCTGGTGAATTTTGAAGAGAAAATACAAAATATTCATGATCTCATCTGAAATACCAATAATGTCCGTATTACTTTTGAACTGTTGGTCTAATTCTAAGGCTGTGTTTACACAGTCTGCCCAATTCAGATTTTTTGCCAATAATTGAGAAAATATCAAAATCAGTTCAGAGAGTCACCACCATACCCCTTTAAATGCCATAACCGCTTCTGCTTATTTGTGTACCCTTCACCACGCTTGGCATGTCATTTTGTTTGTAGAATGACTGTGAGAAAGTCAGTTCTGGCAACTTTAACTTCAAAATGAATGTCCAGAAATGAGCCTAACAACATATCGGTCTATATTATCAGGCTGCTGTATTACTTAGCAATAGGCCTTATCACCTGTAGTCCAACTGATGCAGCATAGTGCCAACAAATACATAGACTGAAGCATGGGGTTCCCCATCTGTATTTGTGCTAATCATTAACTAGATCAGCGCTTCCCAAACCTTGTTCAGTCATGCCCCCCTTTCATTGTGGGGGAACATCCTTTGCACACCTGTCTGGGCACACGCATGCGCATGCACACACATACACAGTCTATCGGGTTCTCCCCCTTACATCACCCACCTCACATACGCGCAAGGAATGTCCACACAACAACCTTGTAAAAGGTGTGTGTGTGTGTGTGTTGTTCTAGGTCGTCAAGAACAACTTACTCATTACTCTTAGCTGTGTGTGTGTGTGTATTATGAGAAAGGGCAGGTCACTTGTCCCCTCAATCAACAGTCTGTCACTATTGTCTTTGTCCAAGATGTAACCTTGCCTGAAACCTGAAGACTTGCATTAGCACCTCAAACTAACGCCTAGGCTTTAGCTCAGCAGGCTAAAACCGTGCTTGGGATGAAAATCAGTGAGTCACAACCAACTGCTATAGTTCAGGGTGAGGTAGACAGCTGTGAGACCATGTAGTCATCTAAGCAGGTCAGACATATGTCTAGCTTCATGGGAAGAATGTTGTTTTTCACATAAAGTATCCTTGAAACGTTGTTTACAGATTCAAATAATATAAATAGGGTATATATCATTGATCATGTAAATAGGGTATATATCATTGATCATGTAAATAGGGTACATATCATTCATCATGTAAATAGGGTATATATCATTGATCATATAAATAGGGTACATATCATTGATCATGTAAATAGGGTACATATCATTCATCATGTAAATAGGGTATATATCATTGATCATATAAATAGGGTATATATATCATTGATCATGTATGCTGCCCCCTCCCCCATTGCACATTCAGCTGTGTGGATCACTAAATGTGAGGTCAGTTGTGTCCGTGTGTCCATCAACGCTAGATGGGAATGCTAGCTGCCCAACTATAAATAGTCTGGAGGAGACCAGGGCTTAGAATACTGACTGGAGAGACTAAGGGGCAGAAATAGGAGATGAAAATAGGAGATGAAGGCTTTGATTCATAGGATAGACAGCAACTGGAAATATCTCTTCCTCTCTTCCTCCCCCCTTCCTTCCTCCCTCTCTCTCTCTCTCTCTCTCTTTCTCCCTCCCTCTCGCTCTCTCTCTCTAACAACCCCCTCCTAGCTGACCACAAGGTGAGAGGCTGAACTTACAGCAGAACAACACCAGAGGGGGTCCTATCACAGCTCAGACACCTTTACTCCCACACACTCTTAACACTCAGACAATCCACAGGCTTCGCAGAGACCGTTCAAAGCAGCCCGAAGAGTTCACGTGTAGGCTGTAGTGTGTATAGTGTGTAGGGTATCTGGTATAGTGCACTCACTGGCTTGCCTGGCCTTGTCCTTGTACGTGGTAGATAGATCATCACTGACTGGGGTCAGCTGGGCGCCCACCATGGGAACCATCTGTCGGCTGGAGCCCAGCATCATGGCACCTTTAGCCCGCTCTGGAGACACCAGGGGTGAGCAGGCCAGACCCACACACAACCCTGCCTCCTGGAAACCACTGTCTCCCTCTCCCTCCGCCTCTCTTCCCCCCGTCGGCTCCCCCTGATCAGGATGTGGGACGGGCTGGGCTGGGTGGGTCCACTCTGGCTGGGACTGGGGGGGTTGGGGTTGGTAGACCACCTCCCTGCGTGGTACTCCAGGTTGAAACCCCCCTGTTCCCAATCCTGTTGGTTGCTCCCACTGTTGGATCACCCCGTTTCCAAATGTGGGTAGTTGCTCCCAGGGCCCCTGCAGGGAAACCCCTCCATCTGGAGCGCTCTCATACCTGGAGGAAGAGAGAGAGAGAGAGGGATTGGATAGGTCAAGATGTCATGGTACAAACCAGGAAGCAAGGTTGGGGATGATTATTGTCTCGTACCCGCTCAACTCCGAGGTCTCCTCCTCCTGCTGCTGACGACCTGGAGAGCGTGTATGTGGAGGTGTGCGTCGCTGACGGCGGTGTGTGTGTGTGTGAGTGTCCGCGTCACTGTCCGTCTCTCCATAGTAGGCCTCACTGTCAGGGGGGGAGGTGATGGTGAGGCAGGCTGGCCCGTCAGTGGGGGAGAGAACTGGGTGTGTCGGTGTGTATGTGTGTGTAGCTATATGTGTAGGTGTACGACCCGACACGGCCACAGTGTGGACCCCAGACCTAGACCTGGAGACAGAAAGAAATGGAGAAAGATAGTCAGGCTGTGTGTGTGTGTGTTCATGTATGTATCTGCTTTGCGTATTATATACTTGTATCGGTCTAGTGTAGGTGTGTATTTGCTTGCATGTGTGTGCGTGCGTGCGTGCGTCTGTGTGTGTGCTCTGACCTCTTGATCCTGAGGTTGAGTGTGTGCCGGTGGGAATCGATGAGGGTCATGGCCTGAGCGTGGCTGAGCTCGGCACACACACGGTCGCCAATGGCAACCAACTCATCCTCCTCCCTCAGGCCAGCCCTGCATGCCTTACTGCGCCGTCGCACCTGCAACACACAACACACACATTAACATATACACACACACAGCCTCAATCCAGCAGCATGGAATCACAGGGGGGGACAACTCAGTTATGAGTTTATGGGGTGTGAGGTCATCATCGCTTCTGGGATATGA
>NC_036848.1:34447395-34584940 GCF_002910315.2 Salvelinus sp. IW2-2015 | reverse complement strand
CCTCCCATACACACACACACACACACACACACACACACACACACACACACACAACACACACACACACACACACACACACCACACACACACACACACACAACACACACACACACACCACACACACAACACACACACACACACACACACACACACACACACACACACACACACACACAACACACCACAGCCACTGTGGGGAACCAAACTGAGAGAGAGGGTATTAGACAGATGCACCCCACCCTCCCCTTCCATACACACATTGCAGGCCCAGGGCAGAGGGCACGCCTCACATTCACCATGTGTTCCCCATACACCCCAAAATAAACCCCAGCAATTGAACCAGCCACATTTCTAGACGGACCCACAGAGCAGCTAACCAGGGATGTAGCCTTTTAACACACTTTATATGGTGAATGTCGAAGCTACTTTTCAAAACCGCCTTTCAACTCTACCGGTCAACAACACCAGACAGTGTGTGTGTGTGTGTGTGTGTGTGTGTGTGTGGTGTGTGTGTGTGTGTGTGTGTGTGTGTGTGTGTGTGTGTGTGTGTGTGTGTGTGTGTGTGTGTGTGTGTGTGTGTGTGTGTGTGTGTGTATGTGGAGGGCAGACGTGCCTCAGATAAGCCCAGCTAGGAGTAGAGAGGTCCGTAGGATCAGAATAGCTCATTTAAGAGGAGCTGGAGCAGGCCATGGAAAAAAAAAGGCCTCTCTCTCTCACACACCACTACAGATAAAACTAGAGGTGACCTTGTCTGGCAATGGCAACAGAACAGTGACTAGCTGCTCATCATGACCTTGTTCAGCTGAAAGGTGTGATGGAGAAAAAGCCTGCATTTCATGTATCTCTCCCATGGCCCCCCCTGGTTTATAGAATAGAATAAAATAGAACCCAGTACGAACATCTATGCCAAGCAGAGTCAGGTCATGGCCCATCTTTTCACAATATCTTTTCTGATTAGATGAAATGCATGCTGCCCTGTCAACACCAATGTGTCTGCGTGTGTGTGTGTGTGTGTTTCTGTGTGTCCACTTAGAGAGCATGCCCTCAATTCCTGTGCTCGTGTCTTACTAGCATACAACACTGACAGAGACAACATAATAATTCCGATCACACACCATCTCAAACACACACACACACATTAATACATAGAGATGAAACACACTTAAACACCAAGAAAGGTCATAGATCATGTGTCCATTAGGGTCAGCCCATGATCCACAGTCCCTAAAATCCAATCACCATGACAACCAAACAGACTTTTTAGGAAGGGTTACACAGCTAAGTAATGAAAATGATGCCTTACAGAACTTGCCCAGCAGCTCAACGTGCTTTACGTTACATGGGGGGGAAGGGGGAACTTCCCGGCTTCTACCAATGTGTAGCACCCACCTGGCTGATGCCACAGCAGTCATTTTGTGCCAGAGGGTTCAGTTATCGTACCAGTAATGACCAGGCAGGCAGCGCACGACATGGAGAGGGCAGAACTCTGACGGCCTGAGACCACCATCTACATACACCCGCTGTTCCCTAGCCCTCTCCTGCAACTGTTACTCCATGATCTGCCCCCGTGCTCCACTCTTTTCCACACATACTCGTACCATTCTGTCCCCACAGCCCAGCGTATAACAGACACACAACCTGCTGTTCCACCTACCCCACTCTATCACACACACAAGTCGTACCTTGGACACCTGCAGTGGTGTTTGGTGCTCTGCTCCTCCTTGCAGTCTGAAGCCCCATGGAGCCCCTCCTGAGAGAGTGACCACCACCTCCTCTGCTACCATCACTACTCAATAACACACACACACTAAACAACACTGCACACAGAGTGTATGTCTCTCTGGTTCTTCCGACTGCTCTGTGTATGTGCTGTCTCTCTGGTCTGACATACTTCCTCTGTGACCCAGCCCACTCCACCCAGAGAGAGGGGGGGTTGAGAGGGTAGGGGGTAGAGAGAAAGAAAGAGAGAGAGAGAGAGAGAGAGAGAGAGAGAGAGAGAGAGAGAGGAACTGGTTTCCTCTGCTAACAGTGGAATGCTGTGTCGGCTGTCAGGGGGGGCACAGGGGGTGAGAGTGTGGGTGTGTGTGTGTGTGTGTTGTGTGTGTGTGTGTGTGTGTGTGTGTGTGTGTGTGTGTGTGTGTGTGTGTGTGTGTGTGTGTGTGTGTGGTGTGTGTGTGTGTGTGTGTGTGTGTGTTGTGTGTGTGTTTGTGGTGGTGTCGGTGGTGTGTGTGTGTTTTATATCCTCCACACGTGTCATGTCACTCTGCAGGATGCTGATAGATCCTCCCAAAATAACCCCCTGACCCCATCACACATACTGCCCTGACCCCCAAACCAGCCGTCTCCGAGGCTTTGTGTCCAACTGCCCTGAGTGAAGAGGACAGAGTGGAAAGGAGAGGGTGAGGGGTATTTTAAGAGCAGAACATAGGCCTACATATTGTGGTCCACATTCCACATTCACAGTGAGCTAAGGCCAGCCTGTCATAGCGGGTCAGTGTTGCTAGGGGGCGCTATTATACTGCTGTTATGATAACACCAGAGATTTGTGTCTAAAGCGATACCAGTTTTGGTAATACAGTAGTCTACTGATCATATTTTTTGACCGACACGTCAGCAACTCGTGGCCACATTAAACTGGCCACACGTTTTTCGGATTTGAAAACCTGCGGTAAAATGCTATGTGATTAACCAGGTTTCCATCCAAACTTTCTATGCGAGTAAATGCATGTCGGATGAAACAAATGTAATGACAGGCCAGGCCTGATGGAAACAGAAAAATGTTCGGTAAACTTTCAAAATGTCGACAAAACAATACGCTAGACAAGGTGGAATCTTTTTGTGTCGGTAATACGAATTATGCGAGAAATGTCGGTGGATATAATAACAATCATATCGAATTAAACTTGGAGTGACACGATGACGTGTGGTCCTCGCACTACGACTTGTCAGGAAATCATGCTGATTATGATGAACTTCACAGGGTGGTGAAAGTGCAAGTTGATGAGCATGATGCTCCTTTCCAATAAATATCGAGGGTCTTATTCTGGTGACATGATCATCGATGCTGGGCTGCCGTTTGGCAAATAAAAAGAATCTCATCATGTAGACTATACTGTACAGTACGTGTATCTGCGCGCTGTTGGCTAGAGCGCACGTGCCAATACCTGAGTGTGCAGACATTTTTTTGTGGGAAAACCATCAGTGGAGTTGAAAATGCGATGGAAACCCATTTAACTTGTATTTTGTATTCAGTACATGGGAATTTAACTGCAAAATGTATTTTTATGTGCACTACGTATTCACGCACATTCTTTAATCTGCAACAAGTCAATTTGATGGAAACATCTCTGTGGGAAAATGCGCATATTGTTTTAATGAGGAGTTTAGAATATTCGCATGAAAATCTGTCGCCAATTGGATGGAAACCTAGCTATAGATACAAATCAATCTTTTTTGCATTGCGTTCCTTTCATGTCCCATCTGGTGTTCATGAAATAGAACTGGATTTTTTATATCAAATCCCAACGGTATATTTGAACAGGGGCGCAACTTTCACTGGGGACCGGGAGACATGTCCCCCTACATTCTGGAATTGCATTTGTCCCCCCCCCCCCCCCACCCCAGTTTTATCATTGGAATGTGTTGTGTTTTTTTTAACAAGGCAACAATGTGCTTTAGGACCATGCGGACGCCTCAGATCGACCGGGTAGGTTGTTTGAGGTGATTATCTGACTGGATAAAAAATTATTATAATAATGTCCCTCCCACTTCTAAAACCAAAGTTGCACCAATGTATTTGAAAGCCAGTCATATTAGACTACATAACAGCCATGCATTAAAATGAATGCATAAAAAAGAACAAAAATGTGGAATAATAAAATGTATTACTATTATTCCCATGATACCTTTAAAACATGAACAATTGAACTTATGTATCTTTATATTATTATTTACTTTACGAATATTAGGCCTTCCTCTTTAGACTTCCCTCATGTTAAAATATCACATTTGACAGCTTTAGAGATTTCACATACTGCAATTTGTCACGATCGTCGTAACATTGTGGAAGAGAGGAGGACCAAGGCGCAGCGTGATAACAATACATCTTCTTTTATTTGAAGACGAAAACGAAACGAACACTGACAAACTATACAAAACAACAAACGACCGTGAAGCTATAAAACGAAAGTGCAGACACAAGCAACTAACGTAAAGACATAGACAATACAAAACACATACATCCCCCATGTCACACCCTGACCTAACTAAAATAATAAAGAAAACAAAGATAACAAAGGCCAGGGCGTGACACAATTGTTCTGTTCTTTTGTGATGAAATCACTTAGATTCTCTGTTTGATTGTGCAATATCTAGAATAGGATACTACACTCTTTTTGCTTAGCCGAAATAGTGGAACTGGCAGTGATCCAAATGTATTGCGGTAGTAACACTTCAGTGTCCGCACATAGCTTTTCTTCCTCTATCAGGCTCATTCTTTTATTTTATATTTAGTTTTTCAGTTTTTTATTAATTCCATATACTAACTTATACATGCGAACAACAACTTACAGACTCACACAATCAATGACTACATCCCTAGTGCCTGCATTATTGTTTGCCACTTGGCCTTAAATTGTATCGATTTCTTTTTCTCGGTCGCCCATGCTATTTCAATAATAAATTATTCGATTTTTCCATTGTGTTAGTGATGATGGATTGATTCATTTCCACGTTTTTGGTCCCCCCAAAAATAAAGAGAATCATCCTCATATTTATGCCATGTCTTGAAATATGCAGACAAACAGATTGAAATATACTGATCAAAAATATAAATTCAACAATTTCTAAGATTTTACTAAATTACAGTTCATATGAGGAAATCAGTCAATTTAAATAAATTCATTAGGCCCTAATCTGTGGATTTCACATGACGGAATACAGAATGCATTTTTTGGTCAGAGATAGGCCTACCTTAAAAGAAAAGTAGGGGCATGGATCAGAAAACCAGTCAGTATCTGGTGTTACCACCATTTGCCTCATCCAGCGCGACACATCTTCGCATAGAGTTGATCAGGGTGATGATTGTGGCCTGTGGAACGTTGTCCCACTCCTCTTCAATGGCTGTGCAAAGTTGCTGGATATTGGCAGGAACTGGAACACGCTGTCGTACACGTCAATCCAGAGCATCCCAAACATGCTCAATGGGTGACATGTCCGGTGAGTATACAGGCCATGGAACAACAGGGACATTTTCAGCTTCCAGGAATTGTGTACAGATCTTGCGACATGGGGCTGTGCATTATCATGCTGAAACATGAGGTGATGGCGGTGGATGAATTGAAGGACAACGGGCCTCAGGATCTCGTCACGGTATTTCTGTGCATTCAAACTGCCATCGATAAAATGCAATTGTGTTCGTTGTCTGTACCTTATGCCTGCCCATACCATAACCCCACTGCCACCATATGGCACTCTGTTCACAACGTTGACGTCAGCAAACCGCTCGCTGCTTCCCTTCCTCCATCAGACTCATTCTTGATCTACACAAGCAATGAGAGCACATGTTTGATTCTACAGTCAAAACCAGGTAAAAGAAAAATCTACTTTAGCTGGGGAGCAGCAATTGTCTCTGTGGTCAAAGAAGGGCACTTATCGTTACCGTCCTGTGCAGTTCCTCTAATAATGTGACAGAGGGCAGTGCAGGTCAGATGAGGAGCGTATTGTCTAGCACTGCCACTCTCTCCGCCACACCTCCATTAGGAGAATTGGGTTAAGGTTAGGAAAATGGTTAGGGCTAGCTAAAATGCAAAGAAAATTGTCCCTGAAGCGACTCGAACATATCTAGCTACAACCAAGCCTGCCATGAGTACAGCAGCGGTAGAAAAAGTACCCAAATGTCATTTGAGTAAAAGTAAAGATACCTCAAAAGAAAATGACTCAAGTAAAAATGAAAGTCACCCAGTAAAATCTTACTTGAGTAAAATGTTAAAAGTATTTGGTTTTAAATATACTTAAGTATCAAAAGTAAATGTAATTGCTCAAATATACTTAAGTATCAAAAGTAAAGTATAAATCATTTCAAATTCCTTATATTAAGCAAACCAATCGGCACCATTTTCTTGTTTTTTAAATTTATTTACGGATAGCCAGGGGCACGCTCCAACACTCAGACATCATTTACAAACGAAGCACGTGTTTAGTGAGTCTGCCAGATCAGAGGCAGTAGGGATGACCAGGGTTGTAGTACTTTAAAGTATTTTTTACTTAAGTACTTTACACCACTGGAGAACAGTCTTGCTTTCCACTAATGTGATTCTGAGCTCATCACTCTTGGTCCTCAGCAGATGTCTGTCCAGCATACTCATTTAGCACCATGTCCAGATTTTTTTTGTGTTATTACATACAGCTGAAATAACTTTTGGATATCAGAGCGGCGGTAACTCACCAGCACCACGACCAGGAATGTGACTTTCCCGAATTGGATCCTTTGTTTGTACCCCCCAGGGCAATTGAACTTATTGCAGAGGCTGCTCCAAAACACTAGCGGCGGAGAAGAGGTATTCGGAGTGGACTTCTAGTCCAACTCAGGAGGTGTGAACACCATCCACCGCTTCCAAGCATTTTACTTGCAAATGTTCAGTCTCTGAATAATAAAGTAGACGAGCTCAAGGCGAAGATCTCCTTCCAGAGAGACATCAGGGATTGTAACATACTCTGTTTCTCGTAAACATGGCTCTCTCGGGATATACTGTCCCCGTCCATACAGCCAGCTGAGTTCTCAGTACATCGCACAGACAGTAATAAAGAACTCTCTGGGAAGAGGAAAGCCGGGGGTGTATGTTTCATGATGAACTACTCATGGTGATTGTGATAACACAGAAACTCAAGTCCTTTTGTTCACCCGACCTAGAATACCTCACAATCAAATGCCGACCGTATTACCTCCCAAGAGAATTCTCTTTGATTATAGTCACAGCCGTGTATATTCCCCCTCAAGCCGATACCACGACGGCCCTCATAGAACTACACCGGACTTTATGCAAACTGGAAACCACATATCCTGAGGCAGAATTTATTGTAGCTGGTGATTTTAACAAAGTAAATTTGAGGAATAGCGCTACCGAAGTTCTACCAAACACATTGACTGTAGTACTCGCTAGTTAGTTAGTTAGTTTACTGTAGTAAACTAAGCATTTGTGTTTAATGAGTCTGCCAGATCAGAAGCAGTAGGGATGACCAGGGATGTTCTCTTGATAAGTGCGTGAATTAGACAAATGTACTGTCCTGCTAACCATTCAAAATGTAACGAGTACAGGGAAAATGTCAGGGAAAATGTAAGGAGTAAAAAGTACATTATTTCTTTAGGAATGTAGTGGAGTTAAAGTAAAAGTAGTCAAAAATATTAATAGTAAAGTACAGATACCCCCAAAAACTACATAAGTAAGTTAGTACTTTAAAGTATTTTTACTTAATTACTTTACACCACGGTGTATAGGACATATTGTACCCACTGTGACTATTAAAACCTACACAAACCAGAAACCGTGGATAGATGGCAGCATTCGCACAAAACTGAAAGCGCGAACCATCTCATTAATATGGCCAAATACAAACTGTGTAGTTATTCCCTCCATAAGGCAACAGGCAAACCGTTAGTAAGGAGACAAAGTGGAGTTGCAATTCAATGGCTCAGACACGAGACATATGTGGAAGGGTCTACAGTCAACCACGGACTACAAAGGGAAAACCAGCCATGTCACGGATACCGGCGTCTTGCTTCCAGACAAGCTAAACACCTTCTTTGCCTGCTTTGAGGATAACACAGTGCCACCGACGCGGCCGGCTACCAAGGACTGTGGGCTCAGCTTCTCTGTTGCCAACGTGAGTAAGACATTTAAGCGTGTTAACCCTTGCAAGGCTACCGGCTCAGACGTCCTCAGAGCATGCGCAGACCAGATGGCTGGAGTGTTTACTGACATATTCAATCTCTCCCTATTCCAGTCTGCTGTCCCCACTTGCTTCAAGATGTCCACCATTGTTCCTGTACCCAATAAAGCAAAGGTAACTGAACTAAATGAGTGCTACAAGCCCGTAGCACTCACTTCTGTCATTATGAAGTGCTTTGAGAGGCTAGTTAAGGATCATATCACTACCTTACCTGACACCCTAGACCCATTTCAATTTGCTTACCGCCCCAATAGCTCCACAGATGATGTAATCGCCATCGCACTGCACACTGCCCTATCCCATTTGAACAAGAGAAATACATATCATCAAAGACATAAACCACACAAGCCCCGGCCTGTTCACCCTGAAATCATCCAGAAGGCGAGGTCAGTACAGGTGCATCAAAGCTGGGACCGAGAGACTGAAAAACAGCTTTTATCTCAAGCCATCAGACTGTTATATAGCCATCACTAGCTGGCTTCCACCAAGTTACGCAACCCTGCACCTTAGAGGCTGCTGCCCTATATACATAGACTTGGAATCACTGGCCACTTTAATAATGGAACACAAGGCAATTGAATAATGTTTACATACTGCTTTAATCATCTCATATGTATATACTGTATTCTATTCTACTGTATTTTAGTCAATGCCATTCCGACATTGCTCGATCTAATATTTATATATTTCTTAATTCCATTATTTTACTTTTAGATTTGTGTGTATTGTTGTGAATTATTAGATACTATTGCACAGGGGGTCCCTATTGTAAACTGGATCTCTTTCCTCCATTGGAAAAGCCTATAAGATTGTCCAACTTCAGCTACTCCAAGCTGTCCTAATTTAGCTACCTACAGTATGATTGGTAAAGTGGGACAACAACAAAAAATGGGCAACTTTATTATGTATTAGATTACAATTTGGGACAGTGTATTATTTGACAGTTTTATAACCTTAACATCAAAAAAAGAAAAAAATCTATGTCACTGATCTTACCATGTGCTTTGCGGGGTGAGCTTCCTGTTTAAGGCTTGCTCTGCCCTCTCTATGATGTAACACCAGTTATGTGATTTTGGTCATGTGGTTTCTCTGCAAGGGCTTAGTAACAATAGTTTAGATTTTCTCTTGTCAGACCAAGAAATAAACACCCCAGGATATCTTTTTTTGAAGTTGTATAGCCATCTCTCTGTAAAGTTGTCAAGAAAGGAATATATACAGATGGGTCCATGAATGTACCTGATGTAGGCCCCAAATACGCCAAGCTCGGTTAGACAGGGGCTGAGTTTGGGTGGCCTCCGCACTCTCAGGAGGAAGTTGTGAACAGGCCGGGCTGAACCTTGTCCATCAGAATATAAACCAGCCATACTCAACTGGCGGACTGCAGTCCGGATCTACAACCAGAACAGGGTCAATACCAATTTATTTACAAATGTTTACTTTGTCAGTTTTTCAATATAATGCTGTTGAGAGCTGCAATAATAGAATGCACAAGGTGCAATTACGAAATTTGGCAGTGCATGGGCAGTGGTCGTTTACTGACAGATGTGAAGGTTGCTAAATTAGGCTAACTAGCTATCTAAATCTTATTATGGCCAGATTATGTGCCCATGGGGGCCCCAATTGATTTTGTTGAGTCACTCAGGTATTATACACACATAAGACATGACAACATGTGGAGAATTTCAGGAGATTAGCTTTAAAATTGCAAAAAGTTATCTCCGCCTCATGGCAAAATGTGTAGAATTGCAAGAAATTATCTTAAAAACAGAAACATTTTCTTTCCACCAACAACAGGGGTGTGAACAATTTGGGGTTGAGAGGTGGGGGTTTGTTACTATGACGATAAGTTACAATATCCATCCGGACCTTTTCCACCTAGGACCTTCTCCAATAGTAGTTGAGTAGGCTACCCCTGATATAGGCCATCCTCTCAGTGCTCTGCTTCACACCCTCCACTAGTAACTGACAGATCTCAGCTACAAAGATGTTGTCGCCTACAGGAGAGGAATTCATCAGCAGAGCTTGACTGAGGGCACATTCAAGCGGAACAATTTTGTCTAGTCAGTGACCATCATTGGTCACCGCCTTTTAAAGTGTGAACTTTACAAAAACCATGTGGTGAAAGGTCATGCAGTTTTTTGATGAAGTTGCCTTCAAGTCTCTGCAGATGCTGCTCACCTACTTCTTTGTGTGGTTTTCCGGCAGACAAGACACTTTGTTGTACAGTTGAAGTCGGAGGTTTACATACACCTTAGCCAAATACATTTAAAATCCGTTTTTCACAATTCCTGACATTTAATCCTATTAAAGATTCCCTGTCTTAGGTCAGTTAGGATCACCACTTTATTGTAAGAATGTGAAATGTCTGAATAATAGTAGAGATAATGATTTATTTCAGCTTTTATTTCTTTCATCACATTACCAGTGGGTCAGAAGTTTACATACACTCAATTAGTATTTGGCAGCATTGCCTTTAAATTGTTTAAATTGTTCAAATGTTTCGGGTAGCCTTCCACAAGCTTCACACAATAAGTTGGGTGAATTTTGGCCCATTCCTCCTGACAGAGCTGGTGTAACTGAGTCAGGTTTGTAGGCCTCCTGGCTCACACACACACTTTTTCAGTTCTGCCCACAAATCTTCCATAGGATTGAGGTCAGGGCTTTGTGATGGCCACTCCAATACCTTGACTTTGTTGTCCTTAAGCCATATTGCAACAACTTTGGAAGTATGCTTGGGATTATTGTCCATTTGGAAGACCCATTTGCGACCAAGCTTTAACTTCCTGACTGATGTCTTGAGATGTTGCTTCAATATATCCACATAATTTTCTTTGCTCATGATGCCATCTATTTTGTGAAGTGCACCAGTCCCTCCTGCAGCAAAGCACCCCCACAACATGATGCTGCCACCACAATGCTTCATGGTTTAGATGGTGTTATTCAGCTTGAAAGCTTCCCCCTTTTTCCTCCAAACATAACGATGGTCATTATGGCCAAACAGTTCTATTTTTGTTTCATCAGACCAGAGGACATTTCTCCAAAAAGTACGATCTTTGTCCTCATGTGCAGTTGCAAACCGTAGTCTGGCTTTTTAATGGCGGTTTGGAGCAGTGGCTTCTTCCTTGCTGAGTGGCCTTTCAGGTTATGTCGATATAGGACTCGTTTTACTGTGGATATAGATACTTTTGTACCTGTTTCCTCCAGCATCTTCACAAGGTCCTTTGCTGTTGTTCTGGGATTGATTTGCACTTTTCGCACCAAAGTATGTTCATCTCGAGGAGACAGAGCACGTCTCCTTCCTGAGCGGTATGACGGCTGCGTGGTCCCATGGTGTTTATACTTGCGTACTATTGTTTGTACAGATGAACGTTGTACCTTCAGGCGTTTGGAAATTGCTCCCAAGGATGAACCAGACATGTGGAGGTCTACAATATTTTTTCTGAGGTCTTGGCTGATTTCTTTTGATTTCCCCATGATGTCAAGCAAAGAGGCACTGAGTTTGAAAGTAGGCCTTGAAATACATCCACAGGTATAGCTACAATTGACTCAAATTATGTCAATTAGCCTGTCATAAACTTCTAAAGCCATGACATCATTTTCTGGAATTTTCCAAGCTGTTTAAAGGCACAGTCAACTTAGTGTATGTAAACTTCTGACCCACTGGAATTGTGATACAGTGAATTATAAGTGAAATAATCTGTCTGTAAACAATTGTTGGAAAAATTACTTGTGTCATGCACAAAGTAGAAAACTATAGTATGTTAACAAGAAATTTGTGGAGTGGTTGAAAAATAAGTTTTAATGACTCCAACCTAAGTGTATGTAAACTTCCGACTTCAACTTTATATTTCTGCATATATACCACTATCCCCAACACACCCCACCACCCCTTCCCACTACTTTGGCCCTAACAGATCATACACCAAGCCGTCGACCTGAGAGGATGGAATCCCTTCTCTCAAACCCCCTGTAGTTCTTCTGCACTCAAATCTCTGACACCCGAAAAGCTATCTGCTGCTACTAGCAATTCAATCTTCTGGGATTTCCTTTCCATCTGTGCGGTACAATTAATGACCATAGTAATAAACGCCAAAAACCCAACCTTACTAAAGCACAAACTGTTCAAGTCACTCTGTACTGGTCTACTACTCATAGGGATCATCTCAGGCTCCCTCACCCTTTGCCCACCATCCTGTACTTTCCTCACTGACTCAGCATATGACACTTTGCACTGCTCTCACCCTTGAAACTTCAACCTGTCTCACTCGCACATTTCTGATCCCCAGCAACATGGCCACCCCCACAATTAAAACACTCCACGTTTTCCACCGAAACTACACATTCCTTTGTCCCATGCCATCCTGCACACTTCGTACACCTCGGAATCTCCCTCCTACATACTGATGCAACATGACCATACACTTGGAACCTGAAACACCGTAGTTGGTTCGGAACAAAAGCTCTTACGGGATAACTGATATACTCTAGCATGACATTATCTAGCAAACACTGCATCTAAACACTGAGGATCCTCAACTTCAGTCGATCCACCTCTCAGGGATTATCGCCATGGCTGTGTACATTCCGCCCCAAGCCGACACCAAAAAGGCTCTCAAAGATCTTCATTGGACCCTTAACAAACTGGAGACTGCATTCCTGGAGGCAGTGATCATTGTTGCAGGGTACTTTAACAAAAGTAATTTGAGAACCGTGCTCCCAAATGATTGCCAACACATCGACTGTCTAACTCATGGACATTCTACTCTTGACCACTGCTAGACGACTTTTCGTCACGGGTATAAGGCCCCCTTCTGTCCATGACTCTATCTTGCTTCTCCCGCCTATAAAACAAAAACTCAAGATGGATGTTCCGGTGGTCAGATCTGCACAGCGTTGGTCCGATCAATCAGAATTCACGCTCCAAGACTGTTGATCACATGGACTGGAATGTTCCATGGCGCCTCTGGAGATAATATCAATGAATACGTTGACTCAGTCACCTGATTCATAAAACAAATGCATAGATGACGTGATACCGATGCCTTTAAAAAATGTTCCCAAATCAAAAACCATGGATTGATAGCAGCCTTGTAGGAAAACTGACCGGGAACAATAGTTTGGTTAAACAGTATTAATACAACCTACGCAGATCGATCAAGATGGCGAAACACGTATAGGGACAAAGTGGAGGAGCAATTTAGCGGGTTGGACACAAGACGTATGTGGTTCCTAACGATCACGGATTACAAAAAGAAAGCCAGCCACATTGCTGTCACCAACGCCACCCTACTGGAGGAGATAAACACGTTTTTATCACGATTCGAGTACAATGACCCTGAGCTGGCGAGGAGAGCCACCAATGACAACGCGGGTTACACACTCACAGTCTCCACAGTGGACGTATGTCCTTCAAGTCATTCAAACGTGTTAACCCTCGTAAGGCTGCCGGCCAAGACGGCATCCCTAGCCGTGCCCTCAGAGCATGTGCAGACCAGCTGGCTATTGTGTTCTTGAACATTTAAAAATGTTCCCTAGCTCAGGCCACTATACCCACCTGCTTCAAGATGTCCATTATCATACCTGTGCCAAAGAAAGGGAAAGTAACTGAACTGAATGACTACCGACCAGTAGCACTCACTTCCGTCATCATGAAGTGCTTCGAGAGGCTATTCAAAGACCATATGACCTCCTCCCTCCCCGACACACTCGATCCTCTCCAATTCGCCTACCGCCCTGGCAGATCCACGGACGACGCAATCGCTATTGCACTGCACACTTCCCTTACCTACCTGGACAAAAGGAATGCATATATGCGGATGCTGTTTATCGACTACAGCTCGGCCTTCAATACCATAGTTTAATATATGCTCATTACAAAGCTCACGGCCCTGGGTCTGAACTCCTCCCTTATGCAACTGGGTCCTGGACTTCCTGATGGGCGTCCCCCAGGTGGTGAAGATAGGCAACATTAACTCCTTGACACTGATTCTCAACACAGGTGCCCCACAATGGTGCCTCCCCAGTCACCTCCTGTATTCCCTGTATACCCAGGGCTGCATGGCCTCACACAGTTCCAACTCCATCATCAGAGAAGCTGAAATGGTTTAACCACACGGACATCGTGGTGAAGAAGGCACGACAGCGACTCTTCAACTTCCGGAGGATGAAGAAATTTGGCCTGTCCCCGAGGGCCCTCACAGTGTCTACAGGAACACCATTGAGAGCATACTGTCAGGCTGCATCACAGCCTGGTACGGCAACTCCATTGCCGTGGACTGCAAGCGCTTCAGAGGGTGATACGTGCAGCCGAACGCACCATTGGGTGCACACTGCCTGCCCTACAGGACACCTACAACACCAGGTGCTGCAGGAAGCCCAAGATCTTCAGGGACCCCAGCCACGCCCTGTTCTTCCCACTTCAATAATTCAGGCGCGGGCAGTACAGGAGCTTCCTGGACAAAACTGTAAGACTGGCCAATAGTTTCTACCCTCAGACCATCAGGCTGCCAAATAGCCAGCTACCTGCTCCCCACTCCCCCTATGTACATTTCCCCCCACACCCCCTCAACTGTCACTTACCTTACATGCTGCTCCCCCTATGGACATTTCCCCCCACACCCCCTCAACTGTCACTTACCTTACATGCTGCTCCCCCTATGGACATTTCCTCCCACACCCCCTCAACTGTCACTTACCTTACATGCTGCTCCCCCTATGGACATTTTCCCCCCACCTCCCCAAATAACTTTTACTCTGCCCCCACCCCAACGACATCCATCCCTTTTGCAGTTGTTAATATGTATATTGTGGATTTTTTAAATTATAATTGTAGTTTTTACTTCACTTGGTCCCCACACCCCCTCAATGGTCATGCTGCTCCCCCCTATGGCCATTCCCCAACACCCCCTAAACAGTCTTTACTCTACCTCCACCCCAATGGACATGTATATATTCATCACTGCTAGTTATGATGTAAACTGAACAAAAATATAAACGCAATATGCAATAATTTCAAAGATTTTATTGAGTTACAGTTTATATAAGGAAATCAGTCGATTGGAATAAATAAATTAGGCCATAATCAATGGATTTTGCATGACTGGGCAGGGGCGCAGCCATTGGTGGGCCAGGCTGAGCCAATCAGAATGAGTTTTTCCCCAGAAAATGGCTTTATTACAGACAGAAATACTCCTCACTTTCATCAGTTTTCCATGTGGCTGGTCTCAGACGATCCCGCAGGTGAAGAAGCCGGAAGTGGAGGTCCTGGGATGGCGTGGTTACATGTGGTCTGCAGTTGTGAGGCCGGTTGGACATAGTGCCAAATTCTCTAAAATGAAGTTGGAGGAGCTTATGGTAGAGAAATGAACATTCAATTATCTGGCAACAGCTCTGGTGGACATTCCTGCAGTCAGCATGCCAATTGCACGCTCCCTCAAAACTTGAGACATCTGTAGCATTGTGTTGTGTGATAAAACTGCACATTTTAGAGGTCTTTTATTGCCCCCAGCACAAGGTGCACTTGTGTAATGATCATGCTGTTTAATCAGCTTCTTGATATGCCACACCTGTCAGGTGGATGGATTATCGTGTCAAAGGAGAAATGCTCACTAACAGGGATGTAAACAAATTTGTGCACATTTTAGATTGGATTGGCCAAAAGAGAAATAAGATTTTTTGCATCTTTTATTTCAGCTCATATATTTTTGTTCAGTATATGTAGTGCTATTTCTATTGTTGTTGTTTTTTACCATCCCGAGCGTAAGATTTTCACACCTGCAACCCTGTATATGTGACTAATAAACACCCTGAATCTGAATCTCTGAACACTCAATGCCACCCCAGTTATCACTATTTTCAGCGGCTCTGTTTCGGAGCGCAAAGCAGAACACAGCTCTCGTCACGAGTTGCGAAACGTAGTACCCTCTCCATCTGTGCAGCAGACACACAAATCACCTTCTGCATAATTTGACAAAACTCCACTTTATCCATGAATCGTACTCCCACTGGGCCAGAGTAATCTCAGGCATTTTCCTGATCATTGGGATGAGGCTCAGAAGCCTTCACCTCACCTGTTGCACAGTTCAATTTCCGAGAGTTCACTATCCTTCGACTGCTCAGGGTTTTTTAGGACCTTAACATGTAATTATCTCTCCTGTATTTGACTAAAAGGATAAAATATTTGGCTTGTATTTCGCAAACGTCAGTTTGGGTTTGAACCTCGCGCCCTTCTTCCTGCCTCGCGTCATCTCACCCAATACTGCAAGTCACACTCCACCTGCTCATCTGTGCTAACACTTCCTTGTCACCTGAGTAGGCCTACCAAATGTGACCAGTGACTTTCACCTCCACATGAGTGTCCCTACTGTACAAAACAAGTTACAACTTTCCTAGACAGACAACAGATACATATTCAATTCGGAAATAAGCAGGCCTAAAAATATTTAACAATTTTTGTTAAGTAGATAATAGGGACAGCACCATGATGAAGTACAATCAACCTCTGAGACCGAAACAATAAAATGTTAGATAAGATTTTAGGGAGATTGATAACTGCAATACTAAACGTTACATTCCATACACTGTTAAAGGTGTAATAAACCATAGATTTACATAATTCCCAACCTTAACCTCCCTGTTGTTATTGAGCGCTCAGCTGACGCAGTGTCCGGATGTGGACGTGGCAGACAGCTATCTACGACAGTTCCGGTGCGAATGTCCGCTTGGAGAGAAACCAGAGGAAAGGATTAGCGAAACACCCCAGGACGGACATCGGCAATAGTTTGACGGCCACTGGCCTTCGGAACCGGTTGTGAGCAGGGACAACCGATCTCTTGGCTAACTCGTTATTTTATCCAGTTTTGAGGTGAGTGTCGAGTTGTACCTTGGTGAAGTATTTCAATTCCTTTAAAGAAAACATATATTAGAAATCGGTGGTAGTATAGCTAGCTAACTTGGTAGCTAGGTAACTAGCTGCATGCTAACTTAGCTAGCTACCTAACGTCAGCAGGACACTAGCTTTACGCTCCATTATTTAGCTGCTTCAGTTGCTGTGAGTGCTGATTCTTGTCATGAATCAACTCCGTGTATGTAGGCCCAAAGACGTCAACTGACATGAAGGTTAGCTAGCTAGTGGTGTTTTACTCAAGACCGTGTATAGAAACTGATTGTTTCTCTGATCACAATAATGAATATTGATTCAGCTACTGTAGCCCGGTGAAATGCGACATTGGTTGGCTAGCTAACTAGAACTAGCCATAGTTACCCGCGCGAGTTAACGTAATGAGACTGCTTGTCTCTAGCTTGTAGTTAACGTTAGTTCACGGGATAACAACCTAAAATACCTCTCCTCTCTGTCCATTGAAGTTGAACACACTTTAATGGGCTGTATAGATCAAGCGCAAATTAGCATTTTGAACGATAACTAGTTGCTAAACAGACGTAAGCTATCCAATGAACTTTAGCTAGTCAGCCAGCCGTAGCTCAGCACGTTTGACAGTTTCTTGCTGACACCGATACGTCGAAGTCATTCAACAGGCCCGTTACGCTAGCTAGCGTTAACTGTTAATAGCTACAGTATACAGATCCAACGGTATTGTATTTCTAGCCGTGGCACCTGTTACCTTGAATTATTTAAAGAGCTGTGTTGAATGAACCCGTGTTTGTCATCATATAATATTGCTACACCAGAGGTGACTAGTTAGCTAAGGTAACCAGTGCAGTGGCTAGTCCTTAATTATGACTCTGTGCCATTACACTACACACAAGTCATTGGATGAAGGCTTCTTAGAGCCACGACGCTCGGATGGAACGGATTTGGAAGCATAAGGACCGTATCTTTAATATTGACAAGAAAAAACATCTAAAAACAATAGGTTAAATTGATACACACCTTTTTATATGGTTAGGGTTCCCACACAGACATATATTTCCATGTTACAGGATTGTTTAGGAAAAACAGATAAAAGACTGAGTGGACTGCATGTGCTAATTAACGTTATCTGAACACCTGTGTGTAAATGGCAGACTGTTGTCACCGAACAATACTGTCGGCTGAAACTGTGTTAAAACAGTGTACACTAAGTGTGTATTTTGCATTTGTGAAATTATTTTTATGTAATATGAAAGTATAGAACCATATCGCAATTGAGAATCGAACATGTAAGGTCCTTGGACTAAGGAGTGACTTTAAGGCACCTTTAGTCCAATATTGGGCTAACCAGTGGCTAGCTAGCTAATAGATGCAAATTCTATTAGATGAGGCCAGCAAGTCAATGAGTTAACATCCAGGTCAGGTCTTGGCAGACTAGGTTAATGCCTTTAACCAGATTTGAACCTCATAGATGTAAAGTCCCCTGTTTAGGGGACCTGTGTGGTTCTGGTACCGGTTCCGACTGTCATTTTTGCTTATAAATCCATCTGTGGACACCACAGCTTGCATTGAGAGATAGCCCTGGTTCCCACAGACACAGTAGTATATATTTTTTGTGCCTGTGTGACGTAGGATGTGAAATATGAAAACACTGGGATGTCCCTCCTACCATTTAATTTGCTCTTCCGACTGTCCAACTCCTGGCTGAACCTTACATCACAACCACTGACAAAGCACATGCCTGCAATCCTTACACCATAGCGCAGAAGGCGAGTGATTTCATCACTATAGCACATTCAGAGATCTATTTGTAGCCAAGTCTAAGTCCAAAAGGCTCCTTAACAGCTTCTACCCCCTACCCATAAGATTGCTGAACAATTAGTCAAATGGCCACCTGGACTATTTACATTGCCCCCCCCKCKCCCCCCCKCCSCCTTTGTTTTTAAACTGCTGCTACTCACTGTTTATTATCTATGCATAGTCACTTCACTTAGTACTTATTTAGTACATATTTTCTTGACTGTTTTCTTAACTGCATTGTTGGTTAAGTAAGTAATTAAGCATTTCATGGTTCTATTTGGCACATGTGACAAAGAATTGTATTTGATAAATAAGTCATAGATTTTAAACAAACACTTTCTGTTTGTCAGAGATGGAAGAGATTACTATTAGGTGAAAGGCGAGTTCCTGGACGAGTTCAGGAAGCCAAGCAAGAGCTAGCTCTGTGTGACGTTCAGAGGTCAGGATTTTTTGATCAAGAGAGACATTTAGAGAATATGCACATTTTCTCTAACACCGAACATGCAAATATGTATTTTACAGTTATAAGGAAGGGGAATGCTTATAGTTGGTGGCTTTATAATTTGCTTATGCTTTATTTAGAAAGCATATGTCATTTCAAGCCTTATTCATACAGTTTTGTTGAATAGGAAATATGTCATAAAATATTTCTTATTTTTCATCTAATTTCTACTGTGTACTTGAGCTTGTGTCCTCCAAAAGTGGCTACACCCCAGCAATTCAAAACAATTTTAACCAGAAAGGTGAGATTAACTTTATTGGCGTATGCAGCATTACTAGTTATTCTGTATGGCCCTCTCATGAGAAATAATTTGATACATTTGGATTACATGTAACTACATTTGATGTTTTAAAGTTGCACTATGCAGAAATCGCTCCTCCATTTCCTGGTTAAAAAAATTCTAGTAGTTCCCCTAATTTCAGTTTATTTGACAAAACAAGCAGTCATAAACAGCTGTGAGATATTTTCCATAACCACAAATATTATATTTTCAGCTGTTTGAAGCTGGTGGACAACACCGAATGTAAAATACTAAGTTTGAGAACGGGAAGCATAGAAATAGCGCACATAGAACATATCTAACACTTAGACTGGCTTTCAATGAGAATGACATATCTAGAACTCCCATTTCTATGTGAATTTGGTTGGGTTGCCCAAAAAACGTACATATTGCAGCTGTAAAAGAAAGATGTGTTGTTGGTGAGGTAGCTAAGTGAATGGGTGCTGAATAGCTAGCTAACATGCTTTTTGACAAGTGGGTGGTGTAGCTTGGCCTCTAGTGTCAGTGTACGGAGGACAGGACACTAGTCTATCCATTATATGGCTGTCAACTTGGTTATAGCCAGTCACATGATGTTTGATTGAGCCTTGTGTGTCAACAAGGTCTGTTGATTGATCCTACTTGTGCTGTATAGCTAGGGTTGTATTTTGCTCACATAAAGAGAAATTAGGTTAGGTGTGTTTTTAAAGAAGGTGAATTGGGGAAAAACCTGACCTGTTTGCCAAAATCAGATTGCCTTGTCAGGCCTGTAGTAGGGTGATGTAGGCAGGGCCAAGTGTGTACTAAGTATGGCTGGGCGATATGGCCTAAAAATCATATTTTCAACCTTATGGGCAATTTATGATATACAGTATATCTAAATTGTTTTCATGTTTTCTCTAAGCTTTGTTGTAGCAATTTAAAGGTCAAACACATGGCTGTCTGTGTGTAAATGGGATGGTGGACAGTCGCAGCAGAAGGAGCACAGGAGACATGAGAACAGGCAAAAAGAGAAAATGTTTTCTGCATACATTGTGTAGGTTTGGGACTGGCTATTTAGCTAATGGTGCTGAGCAATTTAGTGCTTTTTGGGTCTGTTTCGGTTCGATTATATATAAAAAAAAACGTATATTTTTTAAACATTAAATGCATTATGAAATAATGACACAAAAAAGATTCTAAAGCTTTTTAATGGAAATTCCAAAGCCCAAAATAGTGAATATTCAATTGGCGAAACAGAACATATTCCATTGTCTCTGTCTGGTCCACATTGGGTAGACATCAGTAGAAAAATAGGAAATTACTATAAAATGAAATATTTCAGTATATTATTGGTTTTTATTTGAATATTTTGAATTCCTTAAAGTAATCATCTCTGCTCAGGCACTAGCAGCCAGCCAGACAATCTGTTATCTCTGTGCTCCCCATACTGTACTGTCTTGGGTCATCCTATTTAGCAAGGCTAGCCTGCCTTAGAATGCTGCAGAGCTGTCTCCCAATCATTTGACTCGTTCTTCAAAGTAGATAAGGCATCCTTTCACAAGCTCTCTCTATCCTTCTCATCATACATTCCGCTCTCATGCAATCGGCCTGTGTTTATCTAAACTAACGTAGCAGGCATAAAAGTGTATCCCTCCAGAGTTCTGTATATAATGACGTGTATATAATGACGAGATGTTCATGTCTCCGCCCTAACAATGGGAGTCGTTGTCCCAAAGGCGGGAAGGCAGGCGACAATCTTAGGTCCAAAATAAGCCCATAGAAAAGCATTGGGCTTATTTTGGACAGATTTCACCGAGAGTGAAACCTCTCGCATTGCTTCTTACTCTCTGATCCGTCTCTGCCCGAGCCAGAAACGGGTACAGTGGAGTATGGTCGTTGTAGTTAACTACCACGTTTCTGCACTGAACTAGGTTGAATATTTGCTTAATGAAAACAACGCCTTTCAGCCCAGCGTCCCACATAGTTCTTGACTTGATTTCTCTTGAGAATGATTCGATTTCTCTCTAGAGAAACGGTGTTGGCTCACAAAAAACCTGAACTAAATGGAATTCAAGTATTTGAACAGATGTCGGTCAATTAGTAGTTTAAATGTTGTTTTTTTAACCTTTTATTTAACTAGGCAAGTCGGTTAAGAACAAATTCTTGTTTACAGTGACGGCCTACACCGGCCAAACCAGGACGACGCCGGGCCAATTGTGTCCCGCACCTATGGGACTCCCAATCACGGCCTTAATAACTGGGGGGGAAAAACAACATTTTGGTTAATCGCTCAGCACTAGTTGCTAAACAAGACCTGCGTTTCATAACTCTAGTGTCTTTCTCTCCGCTGCAGTGATCTAACACATGATAGGTGGATGCTCTCTAGGAATTTGCTCTCAGCTGTCCAGATCGTTCACGTCAGCACTGATGGAGAGAGAGATGAGGACACTATATTGAGATGGAGCCCATGTCTTCGGTGTTGGCCCGGAGCCCTACAGTACTATACTGACTCCAGTACACAGGGGCTGGCCTGGTTGTGCTGAGTGGGAATATTTCCCCTCTAGGGGAACCTTTATGGATTCTACAGAAACCTTTTTTTATTCACCTTGACTTTAAATTCTTCAGCTCAGATAGCCAGGGTCCACTTCCAGCTACAGGGCACAAAGCAGGGCACTCCCTTGAACTTCAAAAGATCCACGTTGGTCCAGACTAGTATTGTTAGGGAAGTGAAGTCAAAGGTATAAATCAAACCCTGCTTGGGGTGCTAAATGCATGTTAACCTCTCCCAGCTCCAGGTATGAACTGAGAATGAATGTGAACCAGCAGACTCCCATGGCGTCTCCGTACGGCCCGCCCCAGCCTGGCTATGGCCAGCCCAGCTACGCTCCCCTGGGAGGGAGCTACCCTGGCCCCTACGGACCCTACAACGGGCCCGCTACAGCCTACCAGCCTGGGGCTCCACCACAAGGTAAGTCTCTCTCTTTCCTTAACCCTAACCCACCTCTTCTGTCTCGCAAGGGACTCTGTCTCGGTTTCTCTCCCTCCTCCCACGAGCTAGCTTACATTCTGCAAGGTAAAACTTGTCTCTGTCCCTCTTTCTCTGAACCAATCGCAAAGTCCACTCCCTGCCTTTCCCACCATCGTTTCCTGGCAGCTCGTGTGTGTTTGGATGTAGTTGATTGTAGTGCGAATGCATCAACAACCATAGGGTTTCTAGTTGCTCCTCCTCCTGTTTGTGTGTGTGTGGACGTGCGTGAATAAGCATATTATGTGTGTGTTCCTCCATTCCCCCTGGCTTTCTGCATTTCTATTCCTGCCTCTGTACACGGTGTCGCCCTCCTTTCTTGTCTTTCAGGTTACTCTCCCTATGCCAGTTTTCCCTCTAAGGCTGTGGCAGCTAACCCTGTCTCTGACCTGTCCTCTCCTATTGACTTAGGTAACTGCTCTCTCTCTCTCTGAATCTATGCAGGTTTTTCTGTCTGGGAGTAGGCCTAATCATATCTTTAACGTTGATGACGTAATGGGCGTCCTAGCCGATCACAACGTTCTGAATGCCATCCGCTGTGCTTCAAACCTGTGGTCATTTGCAGGCAGGTGCCTAACGCCCCCCTCTCTCTCAGGACCTGCCAGAGGCCCCCCTACCTCTGCCCCCCGTCCAGTCTCCACCCCCCAGGCGTACTCCCAGTATTCCCAGGGAGACTCTCAGAACGGACCCCCACCTATGGGTCACTCTATGGCCCAGCCAGCTCACAGGTCAGACCACACACACACACACACAGTATATATACTAGACAGCGTTGTGTGTGTGTGTATGTGACAAGTTGTTTGTGTGTCCAGGTCGCCAGTGTCACAGCCGTATAGCCAAGGTGCTATGAACTTGTCCGGGCCACACCCCTCCTACTCCCAGCAGTACGGTGCTCCGCCCCCCATGCAACAGGTTACCAATCAGATGTCAGGGATGCAGATCGGATCCGGTCCCCCCACCTCTGTTGGGCCGGGATATGGTAAGAAATGGATTGATTGACTAATTTCGTGCCAAACTTTGCGCCTGCTAAACACAATCCTAGTTACCTGAATTTTCTTTCTCCAGCTCACCATCCCAGCTCCCAGCCTCCAATCAGTGCTGCATACTCCTCTGCAGCCCCACCCTCCTATACGCAAGCTCCTCCCCTATTGTCTGCTGCCCCCTCCCAGCCTTCCCCTCCCAGTGAACCTGCAGCCTCCCAGCCGTACTATGGTGGCCCCCCTCCCCCCCAACAACAACCCTTCCCCTCTGCCCACCATCCCTCCCAACCCTTCGTCTCCTCCTCTCCATACTTGGGCCCTCCCAGCCAACCTCAGGCCACTCCAGTCTCCCAACAGCAGTCCTTCCCACCTGGCCCCCCTGCTCAGCAACCCTTCCCCAACTCCGCCCCTCCTCCAGTCTCCCAACCCCACTCCTCTCCCCCCTCAGCCCCTGCTCAGCAACCCTTCCCCAACTCCGCCCCTCCTCCAGTCTCCCAACAGCAGTCCTTCCCACCTGGCTCCCCTGCTCAGCAACCCTTCCCCAACTCCGCCACTCCTCCTGTCTCCCAGGCCTCCTACTCTGGCCCCTCTCCTCCCACCCAGCACTCTTTCCCTCCCTCCTCCCAATCTGGCCCCTTCCCACCTATCTCTATATCCCCTTCCCAGTACCCAGGTCCACAGCCCCCGTCCCAACCCGGACCCCCTCCCTTCCACTCTGGGCCCTCTCCTCGAGGCCCCATTCCACCCCCCTCCATGTCCCAGCAGCAGGCCAATCACCTTCCCCCCGGCCCCATGCAGCAACAGCAGCCTCCTCAGCCTGGCATGCAGGGAGGATACCCAACCCACCAGAATGGTGAGTACACCATGTTCAAACCCCTGTTCATCTTCTACTAGACCACTAGCTTGCTTTTGGCAAGTCTGGAGTTTTTGTAATATAATGTATTTGGCAGTCAGAATGGATGTGAAAATCAAATGTCATTCTAGTCAAATCAATCAAATCTAATGTTATTTGTCACGTGCTTTGTAAACAACAGGTGTAGACGAACAGTGAAGTGTTTACTTACTGGACCATTTCCAACAATGCGGAGTTAAAGATATAAAATGAAACAGAAATAGTGACACTATAAATAAATACATGGTGAATAAGAGAACTAGAGTAAAAATAACATGGCTATATACAGGGAGTACCAGTACCAAGTCAATGTGCTGGAGTACTAGGTAATTAAAGTATATATGTACAAATAGGTAGGGGTAAAGTGACTAGGAACATGATTACAAATAGTTTGTAGACTGCAAATTTGACCTCAAGAAGCCCAAACAAATATGTTCCCTAAATTATGCGTGGGAATACTTGGGAACAGATCTCTTAAATTAAAATCACTTGGAGCTGATTTCCTTGTGTTTTTAGTCTTTGTTTAACAATAATAAAATGAATAAATATTTATTATTTTTGCTCAAATTTGGGGGCCAAATAAACCACCCGCGGGCCAAACGTTTGGGCCTTCCTCTGACAACGCCTGGTATAGAGGTCCTGGATGGCAGGGAGCTCGGCCCCAGTGATGTTCTGGGCCTTACTCACCACCCCCTGTAGCGCCTTGCAGTCGGGTGCCTTGCATTTGCCGTACGAAGTGGTGACGCAGCCCTTCAAGACGCTCTCAATGGTGCAGCTGTAGAACTTTTTGAGAATCTGATGACCCATGGCAAAGAGGTGCTGTCGTGCCCTCTTCACAACTGTGTGTGTGGACCATGTTAGTTCCTTAGTTATGTTGACATGGATAGAACTTGAAGCTCTCAACCCGCTCCACTACTGCCCCATCGATGTGGGTGGGGGTGTGCCCTGTTTCATGTAGTCCACGATCAGCTTCTTTGTCTTGCTGACGTTGAGGGAGAGGTTGTTGTCGTGGCACCACACTGCCAGGTCTTTGTTCCTTATCGCCTTATCGTCGTCGGTGATCAGTCAGTCCTACAACCGTTATCGTCAGCAAACTTAATGATGTTGTGTTGGAGCCGTGCGCGGCCACACAGTCGTCGGTGAACCAGGCGCACAGGAGGGGCCTAAGCACCACACCCCTGAGGAGCCCCTGTGTTGATGGTCAGCGTGGCGGATGTGTTGTTGCCTACCCTTGCCTCCTGGGGGCGGCCCGTCAGGAAGTCCAGGATCCAGTTGCAGAGGGAGGTGTTAAGTCCCAGGGTCCTGAGCTTAGTGATGAGTTTGGAGGGGACTATGGTGTTGAACGCTGAGCTGTAGTCAATGAACAGTATTTACGTAGGTATTCCTTTTGTCCATGTGGGTGAGGGCAGTGTGGAGTGCAATATTATCTGTGGCTCTGTTGGGGCGGTATGCGAATTAGAGAGTGACGTGGGTCCAGGGTGTCTGGGACATCTGCCAGCTAATGAACGTAAGCCCACCCTGTAGAGTTTATAATCGATCAATACTTTCTTCCTCAGGTGCGTTTGGGCAGCCTAGAGGGCCCCAGCCCGGTTATGCAGGCCCGCAATATCCCGGGCAACAGAACTACGGAGCAGGCCCTGCCCCTGCACCCGCTCCCCCTGCACAGAAGAGACTGGACCCTGATTCCATCCCCAGCCCGGTAAGGCACACACACAACCCATCCTGGTAACACATGCTCACTTTATCTTGTGATAGTGTATTGGTGATAATGATGTTAGGTATTGGACTGTATGTTGTGTGTGTGTGTGCGCGCAGTCTAACAGTTTAACCCAGTCTGTTGAGCATGTGCATCAAACGCCGATGATTTGCTTGCCTTCTCTCTGATGACTGACTAATCTATAACCAATAATCACAGAATCAGCCAGGGAGCTAATAATCCTGCTACTGAGTTATTTACATCCTCTTCTCTCTGTCCCCTGTTTTCTTTTGGTTTTGTTTGATTTGATAATTTGCTGGACAAATCTCTGTTGTGAATGTAAAGCAAGCGTCTGAGCTGCCGGCTGTGCAGAAATCGAGACATAGAATAGACCCAGACGCTATCCCCAGCCCAGTAAGTCCTGTCTAACTCCTAACCCCTATGCCCTTCCCTTTAACCCATTATCCTTAGTGCTGAGCAATTAACTGAAATGTGTTTATTTACGTTTTTTAAATAACTAATTGACCGATATTGGTTCAATTATTTGAATTCCATTTGTTTTATTTTTTTTTCTGAGCTCAATGTGCAATATCTCTATAAAGATTTCATGTTGTCCAACTCATCATAGTTAAGCGCAGAAAACGTAATTAACTACAATGACCAGAATCCAATGTGCCTCCAGCTGCCTGTTCTCATTGGTTCTTGCCACAGGCAAGCCTGTGGGTCCAGCAGAAAGACGGGGAGAGCGATAGACACGAGGGATAGAGAGCAGTTGCTTAGGTATCTCTACCTGACAATACATCTAATTGATTGATGGTTCTTATTTAGCGGTCTTAAAAATATTCACTGCTGTCCAACTCATCCCAAACCATCTCAATTGGGTTGAGGTCAGGTGATTGTGGAGACCAGGTCATCTGACGCAGCACTCCATCTGACGCAGCACCCCTTCTTGGTCAAATAGCCCTTACACAGCCTGGAGGTGTGTTGGGTCATTGTCCTGTTAAAAAAACAAATGATAGTCCCACTAAGCGCAAACCAGATGGGGATGGCGTATCGCTGCAGAATGCTGTGGTAGCCGTGCCGGTTATGTGTGCCTTGAATTCTAAATAAATCACTGACAGTGTCACCAGCAAAGCACCATCACACCACCACCTCCATGCTTCACGGTGGGAACCACACATGTGGAGATCATCTGTTAACCTACTATGCGTCTCACAAAGACACAGCAGCTGGAACCAAAAATCTCAAATTTGGACTCATCAGACCAAAGGACAGATTTCCACCGGTCTAATGTCCATTGCTCGTGTTTCTTTGCCCAAGCAAGCCTCTTCTTCTTATTTGCCCAAGCAAGCCTCTTCTTCTTATTGGTGTCCTTTAGTAGTGGTTTCTTTGCAGCAATTCGACCATGAAGGCCTGATTCACGCAGTCTCCTCTGATCAGTTGATGTTGAGATGTCTGTTACTTGAACTCTAAAGCATTTATTTGGGCTGCATTTTCGGTAGGCCGGTAATGGACAGTCTGCTCTCATTGGAGTTTCATGAAATAGTCATCATACTAAAAACAAATGAAACTATTCAGACCCCTTGACTTTTTCCACATTCTGTTACGTTACGGCCTTATATTCTGAAATGGATTAAATTGTTTTTTTCTCCCTCATCATTCTACACACAATACCCCATAATGACAAAGCAAAAACACATTTTTAGACTTTTTTGAAAATGTATAAAATGAAGTGGAATATCACATTTGCGTAACTATTCAGACTTTTTACTCTGTACTTTGTTGAAGCACCTTTGTCAGCGATTACAGCCTTGAGTCTTCCTGGGTATAACGCTACAAGCTTGGCACACCTGTATCTGGGGAGTTTCTCTAATTATTCTCTGCAGATCCCCTCAAGCTCTGTCAGGTTAGATATGGGGAGCATCGCTGGACAGCTATTTTCAGGTCTCTCCAGAGATGTTTGGTTGGATTCAAGTCTGGGCTCTGGCTGGGCCACTCAAGGACATTCAGAGACTTGTCGCAAAGCCACTCCTGCGTTGTCTTGACTGTGTGTTTAGTGTCGTTGCCCTGTTGGAAAGTGAACCTTTGCCCCAGTCTGAGGTCCTGAGCGCTCTGGAGCAGGTTCATCAAGGATCTCTGTACTTTGCTCCGTTCATCTTTCCCTCGATCCTGTCTCTCAGTCCCTGCCGCTGAAAAACATCCCCACAGCAAGATTCTGCCACCACCGTGCTTCACCTTAGGGATGGTGCCAGGTTTCCTCCAGACGTGAATCTAGGCAGTCAGGCCAAAGAGTTCAATCTTGGTATCATCAGACCAGAGAATCTTGTTTCTCATGGTCTGAGAGTCCTTTAGGTGCATTTTGGCAAACTCCAAGCAGGCTGTCATGTGCCTTTTACTGAGGAGTGGCTTCCGTCTGGCCACTCTACTATAAAGGCCTGATTTGGTGGAGTGCTGCAGAGATGGCCGTCCTTCTGGAAGGTTCTCCTCTGTGGAGATTGGAACTCTGGAGCTCTGTCAGTGACCGTCGAGTTCTTGATCACCTCCCTGACCAAGGCCCTTCTCCCCCTGATTGCTCAGTTTGGCCGGGCAGCCAGCTCTAGGAAGAGTTCCGAACGTCTTCCATTTAAGAATGATGGAGGCCACTGTGTTCTTGGGGAACTTCAATGCTGCAGAAATGGTTTGGTACCCTTACCCCAGATCTGTACCTCGACACAATCCTGTCTCGGAACTCTACGGACAATTCCGTCAACCTGGCTTGGTTTTTGCTCTAACATGCACTGTCAACTGTGGGACCTTTTTTTTATATAGACAGGTGTGCCTTCCCAAATCATGTCCAATCAATTGAATTCTCCAATCAAGTTGTAGAAACATCTCAAGGATGATCAATGGAAACAGGATGCACGTGAGCTCAATTTCAAGTCTCATAGCAAAGGGTCTGAATACTTATGTAAGGTATTTCTGTTTTGATTTTTGTATACATTTGCAAAAATGTCAACCTGTAACGCTTTAATGTAAAGTTGTGGGAAAAGGGAAGAGGTCTGAATACTTTCCGAATGCGCTATACACAACCAAAATATTTTATTTAAGGAAAGTAATGTGAATAAGTGATTGTTGGAGCCTCATAAGTTGTTTTACCATCAATCGTTTTATGCTATGCTGTTACAGCATTGAACCCACACAATGCATTATTTTTGAGGGGGAACTGAAATTGAAAACCGTGATTTTTATTTTTTAAATGAAACAACCTCAAAAAGCACACAGCTCAGCACTACCCTGTCTACATCCCAACCTGCACCCCATCTCCAGCCCAGCAAACTCCTGTGTGTCTTCTCTCTAACTGCTACACCCTAACCTTTGAACCCAGACCCTCTGGAGCCTACCAATGTTTCTATGTCTGACCAACAGGTCGTTGGTGTGTTCTGCACCCCCCCCCCCCCCACCCCCCCCCCGCCCCCCCCCCCCCAACCTCTTCTCCTCCTCCTCGCATGCCAGCCTGCAGTGTCTCACACACGACTCACCCATAATTCCTTGCTTTCTGAAATTTGCCCCACAATTTCTAGCACCCTGAAAATTTGCCCCAATTCCTTGCTTTTTTTTTGTCCACAATCATGCTACATTTGCATATTAAGCCCTCCCTATAGTGTTAGTGTGTTGTGCACTGTGCCATGGTTGCTGTGTCATTGTGTTTATATTATAGAATGGCATCACTGCTTTTTGGTTCATCTTCTCTGTTCTCTTTGGGAGATCTGTTTTTTTTTACTCTCCTGCAGGAGAATAGGTTTGTGTGTGTGTGGATAGATTCTCCCCTGCATGTCTTTTATACTCCACCCTCTGTCAAATTAACATTAGTGTGTCTGTAAAACTCGCTTTCTCTTCTACCTCAGATCAGGTGAATGAGGATGACCGGGTCAACAAGAGCAGTGAGCCGTTCACCACTGGGTCAAAGGTCAGGCTCCACCCTGGTCACCACCAACTTCCAGGTGAAAGACCAGGGCAATGCCAGCCCGCGGTTCATCCGCTGTACAGCCTACAACATGCCCTGCACCGCCGACATGGCCAAAACAGTCCCAAGTCCCCTGGCCGCTGTAATCACAACCCCTGGCCATCGTGCCCCCCGACGAGGTGAGACACACACACCACCCCCCTTAATCTCCTCTGGTCTATTCTCCTCTCAAAACACTCCTCTTACCTCTTGCTCGCTCTCTCTCTCTCGTATGTGTTAATTTTTTCGCAAAATTGGAGGTCTCTGCCGTTTCTGGGTTTGAACTACGGTATACGATGCTAAACAGACCGCCCCCCCCCCCCCCCCCCCCCCCCCCCTCGTGTTCTCTCAGACCCCTCCGTACATTGTGGACCATGGGGAAGGCGGTCCTATCCGCTGTAACCGCTGTAAGGCCTACATGTGTCCCTACATGCAGTTCATCGAGGCCGGGCGCCGCTTCCAGTGTGGCTTCTGCAGCTGTGTCACAGAGGGTATGTGTGCGCGGGTGATATTGTGTGTGTCTGACGTCAATGTTATTTTTTGTTATAACACTCCCTCTTTCTCTCTCCCATAGTGCCTCCCCACTACTTCCAGCATCTGGACCACACAGGGAAGAGGGTGGACTGCTACGATCGGCCAGAGCTCTCTCAGGGCAGCTACGAGTTTGTGGCCACCGTCGACTACTGTAAGGTAAGGTGTCTGCATTTAGAAAAGACTGGAGGCCCGTAGCGTTGCTCTATTTTGGACCAGGAGATTTTCATGAGCCAGATTCTGTCTGTTGTGACAATGACCAGGTTTGGCACATAGCAGAGATTCTCGACCAAAGAAAAGCTGTGCCGTTATGTAACGTGCCAACTGTTTCGTCTAAATACTTCTCTCTTTCACGCTCGCTCTCTCGTGCTCTCCTCCTTTCTCTCTCTCAGAACAATAAGCTCCCCCAGCCCCCGTCGTTCATCTTCTTCATCGATGTGTCTTACAATGCAGTGAAGAGCGGCATGGTTAACATCGTTTGTCAGGAGCTCAAGACTCTACTGGACTACCTGCCCAGGTACATACACACACACACACACTATTCACCCATGTAAACTCACACCCACTAGCTAATTAATGACATTTGCTCTCCCCCCTCCCCCACTCACCCTCCAGGGAGAACCCAGAGGAAGACTCTGTGGTGCGTGTGGGTTTTGTGACCTACAACAAGGTGTTACACTTCTACAACGTCAAGTCCAGCCTGGCCCAGCCCCAGATGATGGTGGTCAGTGACGTCAGTGACATGTTCCTCCCTCTGCTCGACGGCTTCCTGGTCAGCGTCAACGACAGCCGGATGGTCATCGAGAGGTAAGCAACACATACATCTACACCAGGCCTCCAGACTAAGGTTCCTGTCGTGGCACCAGCCTGTGGTCTAATCTCACAGCACCAATGCTCTGTAAAAAAGTAGGAACGGTAGGAAGTCACTATCAGTAGCTATAGAATACAATAACATTGTGTCCCCGGGTCCTTGTACCTCCGGTCTGGAGTCAATCACTGTCAACAGATATGACAACAATCAGACAGTAAACTGAATGTTATAAGTGGCCATGAACCTGTACACAAATGATCGTCTCAAATAGAACACTGGAAATCATGTGTATTACGTAAAGGGAAAACCTATTTGAATATGCTAAGCATTGTGTAAATTACTCTTAACTGAATATTAACTTATTCCATTACATGAATCATCTTATAAAGATCTTAGAATTCTGGGCTTTATTAAGGACTGTAATCAACAACTGAGATGGTATTTAAGAAATAAGTTGTTTCTTCTAACATGTTGTGATTCAAAATATTTTTATGCGCATCCTATTACAGTGGTTGTCATGACTTTCGGGTTGACAATTAGGCTATTGTTATATTTTACTGTTAAAATAGGTTCAATAGAGATTCATTTGCCTACATCTTTATGGGGGGGGGGGGGMGGGGCTAATTCACCACCTAAGTGGAAACTCAAAACACATTTTCTAGATCGCTAACTCGAAGTGTAAAACCCACTGCTAGTAGCCATATGTTAATCTAACAGCAAATGTAATGTCCTAAAATAAAAAACTGCAGTTGTAGCCTACTACCAAATACCTGTGCAAATGCAATGGCTGATCTCAAAGCCACATCAAATATCAGGGTTGTAAAATAGTTGCTATTTAGCTCAATAGTCCAAGTTGAGAAAGTGTACCTACATAAAGCTCAGAACCTCCTCTCTACAGCGTTACACAGGATAGCTGTGTTTTACTCTGCAATTGGATTTTGAAATGTTTTACAATCAGAATGCTTCTTTTATTTTCTCCCGGGAAAGGCAGTGAGAGTGGTTCGCTCGTCACAGCGTCAGCGAAACGAGGCAGGGGGGCAGCCGCAGGGCATGAACTTTCATTAGATGAATCAGGATAATACACTTTACTGTTTGACCAAATCATGGCTTAAGCCTCCCCAAAAAATAGCAAGATTGAGAAATATCACATTTTATTTAATCACACAGCCAAGCAAACAGGTCACTGTCTGGAGCCCTGGTATACACCCATTAACATGTATATTCATCACATGTATTAAAGCAGACGTCTCATCTGTCCAGACTTCGCAACTGGTTTAAGATGTGTAGACTCATTTGGTGTGTGTGTGTCAGTTTGCTAGACCAGATTCCGGAGATGTTTGCAGACACCAGGGAGACTGAGACGGTGTTTGGACCGGTCATCCAGGCAGGACTGGAGGCACTGAAGGCTGCAGACTGTGCTGGGAAGCTGTTTGTGTTCCACTCCACTCTGCCCATCGCTGAGGCTCCTGGGAAACTGAAGAATAGAGAGGACAAGAAACTAGTGGGAACAGACAAGGAGAAGGTACACACAAACACACTGATACACTCATACATATGTATTCTCTCACACACACACACTAACAAGGACAAGATAAACTGATATGGTAACTGTGTGGCAGATACTGTTGCAATTAGACACTGAACACATAAAGAACCCTCATTCTGGAGAAAGTGTTCTATCTGCTATTGGTTGGGTCATTGACTCGGTCTATGCGTCTCTCTCTCTCTCCAGTCTCTGTTCCAGCCCCAGTCTGGTTTCTATAGTAACCTCTCTAAGGAGTGTGTAGCACAGGGCTGCTGTGTGGACCTCTTCCTGTTTCCCAACCAGTACGTGGACGTGGCAACGCTTGGCGTGGTGCCAGTCTCCACCGGGGGTTCCGTCTACAAATACACCTACTTCCAGGTGAGAAACACCTCTCTCTTGGTTGATGGATGGTACCAAGAATATGCACATCCTTGCTTCAGGTCCTGAGCAACAGGCAGTTAGATTTGGGATGTGGGTCATTTTAGGTGAAAATTGGGGGGGAAAGGGTGAGGTTTTAACAAAGCAATTGAAGATAATGTCACGCATCCGATTGTCAATGTAATCTCGTCTTTAGGCTACATCTATTATAGGCCTATGTGTGAAATTAGTTTCTATATAGTTTAGTTTCAATTTTATTTTATTTTATTTATTTATCCGTTATTTTACCAGGTAAGTTGACTGAGAACACGTTCTCATTTGCAGCAACGACCTGGGGAATAGTTACAGGGGAGAGGAGGGGGATGAATGAGCCAATTGTAAACTGGGGATTATTAGGTGACCGTGATGGTTGAGGGCCAGATTGGGAATTTAGCCAGGACACCGGGGTTAACACCCCTACTCTTACGATAAGTGCCATGGGATCTTTAATGACCTCAGAGAGTCAGGACACCCGTTTAACGTCCCATCCGAAAGACGGCACCCTACACAGAGCAGTGTCCSCAATCACTGCCCTGGGGCATTGGGATCTTTGTTTAGACCAGAGGAAAGAGTGCCTCCTACTGGCCCTCCAACACCACTTCCAGCAGCATCTGGTCTCCCATCCAGGGCCTGACCAGGACCAACCCTGCTTAGCTTCAGAAGCAAGCCATCAGTGGTATGCAGGGTGGTATGCTGCTGGATAAATGGGCCATTGACAGATGGCAGCCAACTATCGGGGTGAAGGGCAGGCAGGGGGGGAAATGGCTATGTCCTCCTAAAACTGCTTAGAACACAACTCTGTGTTATTGGAAATCTAGCAACGACCGTGTTGAATCAACTTATTTAGGACAAGTCAAGCATGGGGGAGACATGACTTTGAAAATTTGAGTAATTCAAAAGTGAAATTCTTAACCTCAATGATGCTCTCTGAGCTTCTAGTGTTAATCCACAGATAAAAGGCGAACCCCGGTTAGTTTTTAGTTAGTTGTCTGTCGGGGCTGTTGTGGTGACAGTTACTGCCACACCGGCAGTCATGACCACAGTCAAATTCCACGTGACTTGGGCCTCGCAGTGCTTGAGGCTTCATTACAGACCCGGGTTCGATCCCAGGCTGTGTTGCAGCCGGCCGCGACCGGGAGACTCACGAGGCAGCACACAACTGGCCCAGCATCGTCCGGGTTAGGGGAGGGTTTGGCCGGCCGGGATGTCCTTGTCCCATCGCTCTCTAGCGACCCCTTGTGCCGGGCTGGGCACATTCACAGGGATTATGGCCGCCAGTTGTACAGTGTTTCCTCCAACACATTGGTGTGGCTGATTTTTACGGATTTAGCGAGCAGTGTGTCAAGAAGCAGTGCGGCTTGGCAGGGTCGTGTTTCGGAGGACGCATGGCTCTCGACCTTCTCTGTAACTACCAATTGGATATCACAAAATTGGGGAGAAAAAGGGGTAAAAAAATAGGTAATTGTGATATCCAATTGGATAGATATAAAAAATATATAATTAAAATCATGTTACCTGTAAAATCACGGTATTTTTGCACTCTGGACATGTGTTGGTAACGACCAGCTAATGGTTTGGTACTCAGGGCTCTATTGTCCCTCTAACCACTCTGACATCAATGCAAATGCTATGGAAAATCACATTGAGCAATTATCAAAACAGTATCGTGCTTTTAAAACTCAGTTAGGCTACATTTTTTTGACCTCACTGTGATTTATCAAATTGAAGTAAATAGTTCAACGGGTTGAAACTGAGCGAACAACATCCACACAATTGTGGATGTTTCAAAGCCAAACACAACTAAATGGACGACGCTTTCTGAGGTGATGATTAATTCAAAGCGTTCAAGACGTTTAGAACCGTATGCATATTAGAGCTTTAGGCCTATATGAGCCCAAGCCCACTTATTTTTTTATCTTCATTAAAATAATGATTGTTTAGTTATGCAATACAATGCGTTCGGAAAGTATTCAGACCCTTTTTCCCACATTTTGTTACGTTACAGCCTTATTCTTAAATGGATAAATAGATTATTTTTTTTGTATAATAATCCTCATCAATCTACACACTATCCCATAATGACAAAGCAAAAAACGTTTTTTTTAGATCTTTTTACCAAGTTATAAAAAATAATATACCTTATTTACGTACGTTTTCAGACCCTTTGCTATGAGACTTGAAGTTGAGCTCAGGGGCATCCTGTTTCCATTGATCATCCTTGACGTTTTTTAATTGTTCCAATCAAGTTTTAGAAAGTATTTTAGAATAAGGCTGTAAAACGTGGTCTGAATACTTTCTGAATGCCTACTGCATATTACACATGGCGGAAAAACATGTCAAACAAATTGGTCTAGCCTATACTCAAATTAAACAAATTCTAGAAATCTGACTATTATTATGCATACTGGATGGACTGGTTACCTTATGCTACACTCAAAACGTTCTATCCATAAGTCTGGGAGAGAACATATAGGCCTAGGCGATGCTGTTGGTTCATTGATTATGCAGGGCAGCTTACAGAGTTAGCCTACAATAATTTGGTTTTGAATAGCCTAGTAATAGGGCATTTTTATATTTTCATAATTAATAGGCTGACTACCTTCAGCTATACAGAACCTCCGTTCATTTGCATCTCCTCTTTCCTTCATTCCTTTCTCGAGCGTGCAGAGAGAGGGCCTGGCAGCAGTTTATTTATGTTTCGTTGTGAAAACATGTTACTATTGATGCTTCCGAACAGATTTCAGTTGGTTTCCCAAATTTAAGCACTGGATGGCTTCAGGAACATGGTTGGAGAGCCCTTGGCATACAGATTTTGTGCGGTATATCACCTGTCACGCAGCGAGAGGCTGCAGGCTCCTCAAACAGTGGTCGATGCGTGAAGTGAAATAAGTTTTCTTATAAGCCCAGACATTTCTATATGCAATCCTGTGTGAGAGCAGAGTTTTGATGGTTGCTACTAAAAGAGGATCCCAGCTGCTACTCTATTTCTCAGCTGCTCCGCCATAAAACCAGAGTATCCAACTGCATGAAAGCAGCCTCCATTTTGCTATTCCAGTGCATACAGATGACATTTTCCCCCTGCCCCGTTCCTGCCCATTTTGATCATTTGGCTTTTCTAAATTGAAACAAATGTTACATATTAGTAAAGACAAGATTACATTTGAGAATAGTCTGTTGGGTGAAAATATGATCACTTGAGAGAACAGCGTTTGCAGTCTGAGTCAAGGAACTGAGCGCAAGCTTTTTTGTCAATAGTCTATTGTTGCAGCATGCAGCCCATAAGTATATGTTTTGGTTTCTAAGACATTCTAAGGTTTGTAGAGGGTGACCGATCATGATATTTCAACGCCGATACCGATTATTGGAGGACCAATAATCGGTATCGACTAATAGCCGATACCAGCTTTTTTTTAAATATATACATTTGTAATAATGACAATTACAACAATACCGAATGAACACTTTTATTTTAACTTAATATAATACATAAAATCTATTTAGTCTCATAAATAATGAAACATGCTCAATCTGGTTTAAATAATGCAAAAACACAGTGTTGGAGGAGAAAGTAAAAGTGCAATGTGCCATGTAGAAAAGCTAACGTTTAAGTTCCTTGCTCTGAACATATGAAAGCTGGTGGTTCAATATTCCCAGTTAATAAGTTTTAGGTTGTAGTTATTATGGGAATTATGACGCGGCGACTATTTCTCTCTCTACCATTTGCATTTCATATACCTTTGACTATTGGATGTTCTTATAGGCACGTTAGTATTGCCAGCCTAATCTCAGGAGTTGATAGGCTTGAAGTCATAAACAGCGCTGTGAAGCAAGCATTGCTAAGAGCTGCTGGCAAACGCAGTAAAGTTTGAATGAATGCTTACGAGCATGCTGCCGCCTACCACCGCTCAATCACACTGCTCTATCAAATCATACTTAATTATAATATAATAAACACAGAAATACGAGCCTTTTATCCATTTAATATAGTCAAATCCGGAAACTATCATTTCGAAAACAAAACGTTTATTCTTTTAGTGAAATACGGATCTGTTACGTATTTTATCTAGCGTGTGGCAACCCTAAGTCAAAATATTGCTGTTACATTGAAGGTTGTGCAATGTTATGTCATAATTATGTAAAATTCTGGCAAATTAGTTCACAGTTCGCAACGAGCCAGGCGGCCCAAACTGTTCCATATACCCTGACTCTGCTTGCACTGAACGCAAGAGAAGTGACACAATTTCCCTAGTTAATATTGTCTGCTAACATGAATTTCTTTTAACTAAATATGCAGGTTTTAAAAAAATATATACTTCTGTATATTGATTTTAAGAAAGGTGTTGATGTTTATGGTTGGGTACGATTGTGCTTTTTCCGCGAATGCCCTTTTTGTTAAATCATCACCCGTTTGGCGAAGTTGAAGTAGACTATGATTCGATGATAAATTAACAGGCACCGCATTGATTATATGCAACGCAGGACAAGCTAGTTAACCTAGTAATATCAACCATGTGTAGTTAACTAGTGATTATGTGAAGATTGATGGTTTTTTATAATATAAGTGTAATGCTAGCTAGCAACTTACCTTGGCTCCTTGCAGCCACAAGGTCCTTTTGATGCTGCACTTGCATTAACAGGTGGTCAGCCTGCCACGCAATTTCCCCGTGGATTGCAATATAATCGGCCATAATCGGTGTCCAAAAGGCCGATTTTACCGATTTGTTGTCAACTTGAATTCGGCCATGACGATTTAATCGGTCGACCTCTAGTTTGTATCATTCACAACTCAATCTAGCGTATAGTACCTGTTTCAAATCATCACTTTTATGGTCAACATAGGCACTTCATATGCGCACTCGCTCCGGAATATGGAAAAATATCATGTTTCTTTAGACGTGCCTAAAATACATGGATTTATTGTGATGGACTTTTATGTAGATTTCCAAAGGCGTGCATCACCAGCTTGTGTACATGGAGGCCTGGAGATGCTAAATGTGTTTATGTTAATTAATGGTCAATTACCATGAGACCGGCAGTCATTTGAGACAATAACCGGCTGACAAAATTTCGTGACCGCCGCAGCCCTAAGATATCTACGATTTAATCACTCCTTGTTCATCTTTCAAATACCCAAGTAGGTTTGTATGCTCCTGAAAACCAATGATTAGATGGGAGAGGTGGGACTTGCAGTTCTATTTTACCACAAGGCTACGTTCTTGACGCGCACGAGCGGTGTGGATGAAATGATTGAATAACATTTGAATACATTTTATTTTACAACGCTCGTGCATGCAACGCGGCGGGGCTCGTTTGGGTGTAACCACGTCCACCCTTCACCTGTTACCTGCCTTCACTCACTGTCTGTGTGGTTTGTCAGGCCGAGACGGACCGTGAGCGGTTCCTGAATGATCTGCGGCGAGACGTTCAGAAGCCGATGGGCTTCGATGCTGTCATGAGGGTCCGAACCAGCACAGGTAAGTGTCTTGCTCTCTCTCACTTGCTCTCTCTCGCTCGCACAGTCTCACACACTCACAATTTTTTTGGGGGGGGGTGGGGGGACAGATCAGCTGTAACCTAACTTGTTTCACATTTATTATGGGGTCTGAATACTTTCGTGTGTACACACATACACCACCTCCCCCCCCCCCCCCCCCCCCCTCCTCCCCCCCCCCCCCCCTCTCCTTTTTTTTTTATGTTCTTTTTAACCTACAACTTCCTAATTTGAGTAAACTAATGGACAACACTTAGGCTTCAACTTCCAGGTTATCCATACTATATATGTTTTACGGACACAATGTAATAGTTCTTTTTTTATAATTTTTTATCCTTCAACTACCCTCAATCCCTCCCATCGCTGAAGAACATCTCGTTTTGAGTTATATTTGCAATATAATTTTTTACTGTGCTGTTTCATAAAGGTTCTGAACCTATATACATTTTACGGACCCAGTATATTTTACAATAGTTATCTTGTTTTTAGTCCCACCCTTCGGCTCCACTCAATCCCTCCCATATATTTCTGATCACCTTCCAGTTTCTATTTGCCAAATATTTTTCAGCTGTGCCGTGATGTTTCACAAAAGTACGTTTAAAGAAACATTTTTGCTAGAAGTATTATTGATCGATTGACTTTTCAAATCACCCAGCAGTGCTATTTACAGAGTTAGCTCCATATAAGTGTTGCAATTCTTCAGCCATTCCTGAACCCGCAACCACAAAGAAGCTACATATGGACAGTACCAAAACAAATGATCTAAGGATTCTTTTCGCAGCAAGATCTGCAGAGGTGGGAAGATTGTATTCCCCATATATATAACATTCTGTTGGTTGCAAGAATTTTGTATAATTTAATTTGACAAATTCTGTTTTTTGAATCTGGTGTTTTGTGTATCAGCTCATAAACCATGTTCCATGGAATTGGTACGTCAAATCTCTTCCCAACTATTTTGCGATCTATATGGCACAGCTGTCAATTTGTCAATTTTTTTGTATTTATAAAAAAAAAAACAAAAAAAAAATGTGGTCTTTAATGCAGGGCCGACAGACAAGTTCTTTGTGTTTTTCCCCGTTCCACTTTCCTCTTCCATTTTGCAGTAATGCTGCAATTAGTTGGTAGTAATTTTGGGTTGAGCAGACATTTCTATATATTTGTGTTAACTGCATGTGATAAATCCACCAGTCCCATTTATTATATAATTTACAAATATTATACCTTTATGTAAAAAAAAAAAATATTATCAATTAGTATGTTTGAGTTTAACCATAATATATTGTATTATTTGGTGGACTAAACTGAAAATAGCTATATTGGAGATGATTTCATTTTCAAATAACCAAATGTGAGAGGTTGTAATCTGAATAAAAAGGAAGAAGGCCATTCTTGAACAAGGGGTTAGACATTCTTACTAATCTGCTAGAGAACCAGTTGGGTTTAAGTATACCTTCTGTATGACTGACACCTTTAGTGAGAGATCTAATGCTTTAATATTAAATCATTTCTGCCCTCTGAATTCATATTCGTTATATTAATAGGCCAACTTCAATTTTATCTAGCTTGCCGTTCCATTTTTTTTTTTTTTTTTTTTTTTTTAAGAAATGTTTTTGTGATCCAATATATAATATCATAATTTGGTTGTAACCCAGAGGTTAGAAACAGTATCTAGATCCTCTATGATGCTGTGGAGGGATCCAAATTGTGGATTTAAAAGAGAACATGACTCATCAGCGTACGATGACACCTTTTTGTTTTTAATAGCTAACATTTCAATGGCCATAATAAATGGATATGCTGATTAGTGGAAAACCTTGCACTACTCTTCTTGACAGTTTAATACTTTCTGAGATGTAGCCATTATTTACTATTTTACACCTGGGGTAACTATACATAACTTTAACCCATTTTGTATGAGATTCTCCAAAACTTAAATATACCAGGCATTTTTATATATAAATTCCAGTCGTAGTTTATCAAAAGCCTTTTCAAAGTCCCCTATGAATACCAGGCCTGGTTTCCCAGATTTTTCATAATGTCCTATTGTTTCCAGTACTTGTCTTATATTATCTCCAATGTATCATCCGTGTAAAAAACCTGTCTGATTAGAATAGATATCTGACAATACCCTTTTTTAATTATATGCGTTTTGCCAGAATTTTTTGCATCACAACTAGGGGTGTGGCGGTTACAATTTCGTCAGCCGTGGATTGTCTAGCAAGTAACTGTTGGTCTCAAGGTAATTGACCGTTAATTAACACACACATTTATCATCTCCTGGCTTCCACGTACAGCCTACAAGCCACTCATGCAGACCTTTTGGAACATCTACATGTTAAAAAGTCTAATAAATCCATGTAATATAGCCTACACCATCACAATATATCCAGTATTTATTACAGACAGGTCTAAAGAAGCATGATATGAAGAAAATGTAGTCTATTTCAGAAGAACAGAATAGCATACTCTGAATTGTTAGGCACTGATCTGGCTATGTCATATGGCTGTGGGCTACACTAGTTCATTTAGCAGACAATATTTGGTTAGAATTCTGTGGATTTCTTTTATAGTAGGAAGAATACAATTGAACAAAGCTGAGTAACATAGAAAGGATATTTTCTCCAAACGATTTTGAGTGCGCACATGCGGCTATTCCGTGTTGAGCGTTAACAAATAAATAGTTATTCGTATATGCTTAATTTAGTTAATGTAACTTTAGTTGTTCTCCAAACAACTAAATGAGCTCTGCTTTTTATTTATTTTTTCGCCGGCTGTACACACATCAGTCACTCATTCACAATTTGACAAGCACTTGATAATACCTAGAATTTCACGGCGGCATCCCCATTGTGTGGCTGCAATGCACCCTAAAAAAATCCATACCTTTTGTGTTGTGCCCTTCTCAATGCGCACCGAATCACCTCTCACTCATATGGCTATCCTTCACGTGATCGGGTCTTTCTCACAGGCTACAAGTGAAGACCGACACATCGGGGACGCAACTGCACGCTTCCTTATCCAATTCCGAGGTGCATATTGAAGATATTGGAAGAACTGTCCACATTTTATTTTCGTTAGACAACTTGATGAGTAGGCCTAACGAACAGCATGTCAATCTTCTGTCCCCCATAGTACAAAAGTCGACATTCTATGCGAGAAATAAATATTCCAAACATAGTCTGGAACCGTTGTGGGTTGCAATAGAGCCCAAATTAATACAACCACTAGAATCAAAACTTTTTTTATGCAATGTGGCTGATGCAACAGATCAGAACGTTTAGCTTAAAATGTTGATAAACTATTAGGCTATTTCTTCACATTATAAGCGCAGCAATGCACACATGGTAGTAGGCTATAACCCATTATCTAAAGTGACCGCAAATGCAATTATCTATGTGATGCTTTTATTATAAAGGGGGGAAAATACATGTCATCTATGCACTTAAATAGCGAATGGAGGAAGCTTTTCCCATGGTTCATTTTCATGCCAGCCAGGTAGGCTAATACCCCTGTTGTAAAAGAAGCAATGTGCTTATTATTAGGAAAGTTGAGAAATAAATATAGTAGGCCAAGCCTATAGAAAACTGATGGGATCTTCTATTGAATAGAGACGGGATCTCAGTAAGTGTTTGATTAGATTTTGCATTGATGTCAGTGACTAGAGGGACAATGGAGCGCTAGCTTGTTTTGGTAGGCTACTAATGACCAGCAGCCAGCATCAGAGCTTGGAGAAGCCTAATTATCGTGACTAAACGGTCACGTGGAATTTGACTGCCTTCATGACTCGTGACCGCCGGTGTGGCGGTAGTACGGTCACCGCAACAGCCTTAGTCACAACACTGAAGTGTAAGGGGCCTCCAAGTCTTTATATTTACCACTTGGTTCTTGTTTCAGTAATAATGAAATCAGACCCTGTTGAATATCTGATAATCTACTCTTTTTATAGGAGTGGTTAAAACATGCTTACAACGGTCCTCTGAGTACATCAACAAAGGATTGGTATACCTCCACTGGAATGCCATCCAGCCCCAGACTTAAAGGCTTTAATTGCATCAAGAAGTTCCTCCTCTGTAATTTGGCCTTCACATGAGTCTTTCTGTACATTTGTACATTTTACATTGTTAATAGAAGAAACAAAATCGATACAGTTACCTTTGTTTAGTGGAGATGGAGGAGACTGAAAAGAGAACGTATGCTTAAAGTACTTTGCTTCCTCTTTCAAAATATTGTTTGGTGAATTTCATGAAATAGTTTTTGGTGGCATTTCTATGATGAAGATAACTTATTCTGTGTCTCTCTGGAACAATTTGTATTGCCGTCTGTCTGCACACTCACTCTTCACCTAGTGGTGTTATTCACTGCCGTCATAACATCCTCTCCTCCAGGTATCAGAGCGACAGATTTCTTCGGCTCGTTCTTTATGAGCAATACGACAGACGTGGAGCTGGCAGGGCTGGACTGTGACAAGACCGTGACCGTGGAATTCCGCCACGACGACAAGCTCAGCGAGGACACCGGGGCGCTCATGCAGTGCGCGGTGTTGTACACCAGCTGTAGTGGTCAGCGGCGTCTGCGGGTCCACAACATGGCGGTCAACTGCTGCTCCCAGCTCGCCGACCTCTACCGGAACTGCGAGACGGACACAATCATCAACTTCTTCTCCAAGTATGGTCAGTATCCCACGCTCACTATCCGTCTATCCCCCTATGCCTCCGTCTATATAGCCGTGAAATTGTGTAGTGTGTTTCGAGATCACGTTACTAAGAGAAAGAATGTATAAAGATCAGCAAGGGTCCAATCACCTACATCTACTTTAGATGTGAGATACTGTAGATGTGATTGATACCAGTAGGATTCAAACCAACTTAAGGGCTTTTCTCTGTGTCTGTGTGTAGCGTACCGCAGCATATTGAACACCCCCACCAAGACAGTGAGAGACACCATGGTGAACCAGTGTGCCCAGATTCTGGCCTGCTACCGCAAGAACTGTGCCAGCCCCTCGTCTGCCGGACAGGTCAGTCACTCACACATACACCCCCTATTGGACAAGTCAGTGACACACACCCCATACACACATTCCCCCCCGACACCATTCACAAACACTGTACACATACAAACACTATACATTCACCCCATTACCACCCACACACTGCACCTCCTATGCCAGTCAGATCGGTCAGTCTCTCACACACATCAACCCCCCCACACACACCCCAAAAACGTACACACTCAATCCCTTCCCCTCTCTCCTGTTGTAGCTGATCCTACCAGAGTGTATGAAGCTGCTGCCGGTCTATCTGAACTGTGTGTTGAAGAGCGACGTGCTGCAGCCGGGAGCTGACATCTCATTGGACGACAGAGCCTACCTGAGACAGCTGCTCAGCTGTATGGACGTATCAGAGAGCCACATCTTCTTCTATCCCCGCCTACTGCCCCTGGTGAGAGACCCTGCTCTCCAACTCGCTCTCTTTCTGTCTCTCGATTCACTTCAATCAGCCTCATTTGGCATGACAAGGCATCATCTTACTTTGCTGAAGCAAACATGTAAGAACATATTACATCAATGTGAAATCAGTTTGTTAAATCGTGTGTCAATCAAGTACCTTTCCATCTCAGGTGAAGTTGGATGGAGGGTCGTTGCCAATGGCCGTGCGTAACTCAGAGGAGCGCCTGTCGAAGGGCGGAGTCTACCTCCTGGAGACAGGGCTCCACCTCTTCCTGTGGGTGGGAGCCAATGCTCAGCAGGAGCTGCTTAGCAACATCTTTGGAACGCCCACCTTCAGCCAGATAGACCCCAACATGGTGAGACACACAGACTTCAACTTCTTACAAATCATTGTCTTGATTTTAAGTGTGTGGGTGTCTCCTAAATGTGTGTGTTGTGTTCCAGACGAGTCTGCCGGAGCTGGACAACCCGTTCTCCCAGAGACTCCGAGAGATCATCGACTCCTTCAGATCACAGCGGTCACGATACATGAAGGTCAGACTCCACTACCTCTCTTTGTCTCTCTCTTCTCCTTCTTCCCATCTCTATTTCTGTCTTGTCAGGGTTCAATACTGCGACCTAAACAGTCACGTTGCAACCGTTTGACTTGGCAGTGCAACACACACATTTTTAATTGGAACGCATTACACCTTTTGTGAGACTAACTACCACATGGACACACTTCATACGTGTGTTTGTTTGGATAAAGCTGTCTATTTAATGCATGACAACTGAAATCTCTTAACTAATTTCTACCATTATGTCATCTGTACAACTAGAGTTTTTTTGCCTCTATATCACCTTTACTCCACACACTGAGATGCGTACAAAGCTTTCCCTCCATTTGGCAAATCTGACCATAACTCTATCCTCCTGATTCCTGCTTACAAGCAAAAACTCAGAGGAAGTACCAGTGACGCTGAATCATCAAACAGGCAAAGTGTCAATACAGGGACTAAGTTCGAATCGTACTACACCGGCTCTGATGCTCGACGGAGGTGGCAGGGCTTGCAAACTATCACAGATTACAAAGGGAAAACCTTGTTGCGAGCTGCCCAGTGACGTGAGCCTAACAAACAAGCTAAATGCCTTTTTTATGCTCACTTCGAGGCAAACAACAACGACCCATGTATGAGAGCACCAGCTGTTCCGGGCGACTGTGTGATCACGCTCTCTGTAGCCTATGCAAGTAAAACTTTTAAACAGGTTAACAGACGGATTACCCTGATGCGTACTCAAAGCATGCGCTGACCAGCTGGCAAGTGTCTTGACTGACATTTTCAATTTCTCCCTGACCCAGTCTGTAATACCTACATGTTTCAAGCAGACCACCATAGTCCCTGTAACCAAGGTAACCTGTCGAGATGACTATTGCCCAGTTGCACTTGCATCTGTAGCCATGAAATGTTTTGAAAGGCTTGCCATCCCTTACATCAACACCATCATCCCAGACACCTGAGACCCAGTTCACGAACCACCGATGACGCAATGTCTATTACACTCCACACTGCCCTTTTTTTACCTGGACAAATGGAACACCTACGTGAGAATGCTGTTCATTGACTACTCAGCTTTCAACACTGTAGTGTCCTTCAAGCTCAGGGCCCTGGGACTGAACACCTCCCTCTGCAACTGGATCCTGGACTTCCTGACGGGTCGCCCCCAGGTGGTGAGGGTAGGCAACAACACATCTGCCACGCTGACCCTCAACACGGGGGCCCTTTAGGGTTGTGTGCTTAGTCTCCTCCTGTACTCCCTGTTCACCCATGACTGCGTGGCCGCGCACGACTCAAACACCATTACGTTTGCCAACATTCACGACGGTGGGAGGCCTGATTGACGATGATGAGAGCCTATAGGGAGGTAGTCAGAGATCTGGCAGTGTGGTGCCAGGACAACAACCTCTCCCTTAATGTCAGCCAGACAAAATAGATGATCGTGAACTATACGAAACGGCGGGCCGAGCACGACCCCATTCACATCGACACGGCTGTGGTGGAGCTGGTCGAGAGCTTCAAGTTCCTGTGTCCACATCACTAAGGACCTTTCATGGTCCAAACACACCAACACCGTCGCGAAGAGGACACGACAATGCCGCTTCCCCCCTCAGGAGGCTGAAAAGATTTGGCATGGGCCTTCAGATCCTCAAAGGTCTACAGCTGCACCATTGTAAGCTTCTTGACTGGCTGCGTCACTGCGTGGTATGGCAGCTGCTTGGCATCCGATCTCAAGGTACTGCAGAGGATAGTGTGTACGGTCCTGTACATCACTCGGGCCAAGTCTGGGACCAAAATGCTCCTGAACAGCTTCTACCCCCAAAACCATAAGCCTGTTGAACAGTTAATCAAATAGCTACCTGGACTATTGGCATTGACTTTATTATTTTTGCACTGAGTCTATACACACTCACTGGACTTGACCCACACACATACTACGCTGACACTCCATCTCACACACACACACCACATACGCTCACACACACATGCACATTTTTCTTACTTTTTAACTCTGCATTGTTGGGAAAGGGATCATAAGTAAGCATTTCACTGTAAAGTCTACACCTGTTATGTCCGGTGCAGGTGACAAATGAATTAGATTTAGATTTTGAGTCAGGCAATGCTCGCATTATTCTAACAGATTAAAATAATGTGAGTGTCAATGCATAATGCTGTTAACTCCTATTGAAACAAGCATTATTCTTAGTGGGAATGCATACAATTTGAGTTTATTTAAAAATATATATATATAAAAAAATCTGTAGGCTATTACAACATTTAAATATAAAATGTAGGACCTTAAATTACAAATCAATGAATGAAATGTATTTATAAAGCCCTTTTCTACATCAGCAGCTGTCACAATTAAGTGCTTGAAAAAGTCCTTGACTTTGACTTGCCAATGTCTGTATGAACCCACTTGCCCAGCCGGCAAATGAAAAATAAAATCACAGGCTATTGAAAGGATGCACGCATCATTCGCTTTCCGGTAAGATTTATTCGATTTATTCTGGCCAGTAGCTTTGTTGGCACTGGCCCGGGTGTGTCGCTAGTAAATTGTAATGAATGTTGAGCCCTGCGGGTGCGAGGTAGGGGCTATGTCTACTACGTTGTGAAGCCGTTAGCGATGCTAATGATAGCCTGACCGTTTTCTGGTCGGAGGAAAAGCAATTCAAAGGTAACTACAAAGTAGCCTATGTATTCCTGGCAGATTCCTGATTATTCGCATCATCCAGTCACCGTTTGTTTTGAGAACGCCACAAGGGCCCTACAGAAACATCACTTCACTGAATTAAAGGGTGACTACACTGAAATGGCTACATTTCTCAGCTTTTTCCCCCAGACCTAAAAAATGGTCCCCTGATGTGGTTTAAGCATTGTTGTGGACTTGGAACATCCAATTTTGTTGTTTTTCTATTAAAGTGAGATTTGAAAGTGAAAACCATTAAGAAGAAAAAAGAGGACAATCAGTCCTCCTCCCTAGTTTACATTTTTTTCGAAGTATCGTTTTTTTTTTTTTTTTTTTGTCTTCTTTGCTGTTCCAGTAAATCTATCCAAATCAATGTAAGAACACAAGTTAAAAGATGGCTATTCATTGATGGCCAGGTTCTAGAAGGAATGCAGGCACATTATGGGCGACAGGCTCGTTGTTATCAATCATCATTATCGACTAAATCATGTGCTTCTGCATTGCTTGCTCTTTGAGGTTTTAGGCTGGGTTTCTGTATAAGCACTTTGTGACATCTGCTGCTGTAAAAAGGGCTTTATAAATGTATTTGATGTGCGTGTGCCACCAACTAGAAAAAGTAAGTGGAGATCCCTGGTTGTAGTACAGAAGCATAAGGTGTGTGTGTTAACATCTCTTTCTCTCTCCACACGTGTCTGTAGTTGATGGTGGTGAAGCAGGAGGACAAGGCGGAGCTAATCTTTAAACACTTCCTGTGTGAGGACAAAAGCGCCAGCGGAGGAGCTTCCTACGTCGACTTCCTGTGTCACATGCACAAGGAGATCCGCCAGCTACTCAGCTAGGACCCTGATTTCTGACCCTTCAAACCTGACCCCGGGCACTTCTCAACCCCCCCCCCCTCCCCCTTGATGCGCTTTATCTTTTATTTACCTAATAAACTTAACCCCTCCCCCTCTGTCAGTGAGAGGCCAGAGACATATACAAAGCCTCGTGGCAGATTCCGTGTGTGTGTCCTCATACGACTACTATTCCAAACGTCAAGCTCTAAAACAGCTGGAGCTGATCCACTGGCCAATGGAGGTGTGTGTGTGCGTGTGTGTGTGTGAGGGAGAGAGAGAGAGAGTTGCTGTTGATTGTAGTAGGTGTTCTGTCTAACACTAGCACTGAAAGGCTGTTGTGGGTGTACCGGCCGCTGGTAGAAACTCTTTTTGTATGATTCAGACCCAGTAGAGCTGAAGATGACAAACTATACATGACATGAAATAAATGTTGTTTTTTTCCATCTCTAGAATTATTTTTCTATTTGTCTTATTCGCTCTCCCTCAGACATGGCCTCGTGTGTGTGTGTGTGTGTGTGTGTGCGCGCGCGCTCTCTGTGACTTACAAACACTACTGAGGCAATAGGAGAGAGGGAGGAGTATATAGAGATAATCTGTGATTGAGGTTAAACTCCCAATAAAAGTCTATGCATCTAATCATCCAGAGGCGAGGGGTTTGAACGTTCAACCAGCGTGGGGGTCCCACTATGACTCACACAGTATAGACTGTTTGGTTGAGGTGTGTGTGTGTGTGTGTGTCATGTTGTTTATTAACGTGTGTATCAGCTCGACATGATGCCTGTTTGTCTTCCTGTCTGTGAAGGGAAGGAGTGACTGGCTGTGCTTCTCAAAACTGAGGTCAGTCAGAGAAAGAGTGATGAGAATAATGGTGGGTCGCATGGTCATGTTCAGTAGGCACGAAACAGGAGAAAACTATTTGAAACAGGGAAGTACTTTTGTTTTGGTTTCCGTAGCAGAATGTTTTTGCTACGTTGTACCTTGCTGAACACGACCCTGTGCTCTACATACAGCTGTGTCTGAGTTGTCCCACACTGCGGACTGTCTGCTATAGAACCTCAGTTCATATTTACACATATAACCTACGTCTATAACCTGTACAGAATTAAATCCTCCGTTTTAAACACTTGTGTCAAATGCTGTGGTTTGTCAGTCCTACCCGTCGCTGCCGCTCACACAAAAGCAGTCCTGCTTTTTGTTCCGTCTAGGTGTGCAGCTTAGTCTGTGTGTGTGTGAGAGGGGTTCTGGAGGCAGATCCTGGTGAATTTCTCTAAACTAAAGGAAAAGAGGGATCTGTCGCTACATAGTGACTTTTGCATTTATTTTCGCTCTCATGTCTTAACACAGTGTTGGTGTGCTGCCACTTTCTCTGACCCATCTCTCTGTTGAATGGACCTTCTTTCTGACTGACCGTGATCTTAAGTTTTCCTTCTCTGTGTTTTTGTCGTTGCCTCCTGGACTGTTAATAAAGTTATTGAATCACCATGCCATGCTTCTCCCATCCCTGCTCTCATTGGCACTATGGTTACAGTAAGGGAATTTTTCCTAGCCAAACTGTCACTCATAAATTGCTCCTGATGAGACTGACCAAAATTAGTGCCCTATATACAGTTGCAGCCAAAAAGATTGACACCCTTGAACTTTTCTTAAATAATTCCCTATTCTAAAATGTTGGTTTCCAACATTGCAGAACCAATTTTATTTTTGTCTACTTAAGTTATTGCCAACCCGGAGCTAGTATTTGGTTGCACAGCCTTTGGCCAAGAACTGCAGACTAACGTTTCTTGTAACATCAATGAGCTTGATGTGCCTTACTACTGGCAATTTGTCCCACTCTTCAGCAGCAAACTGTTATAATTTTTCAATGTTTGAGGGATGCCCTCCACCAACTGCTGTTTTCAGCTCTCTCCATAGATTTTGAATGTGATTTACATCTGGACTCTTGGCTGGCCACTCTAGAGAAGTCCAGCTTTTCTTCTTGAACCATTCCTGGGTACTTTTTGATGTGTGTTTGGGGTTGTCCTGCTGGAAGACCCACGTTTTTGGAAACAGGGTTGAACATTGGACTCAACACCAGATATTCTGCTGATTTCAAGATGCCTTGCACACGTTTAAGGCCCACAGTACCAGAGGCAGCAAATCATGTTTGATTGTGGGAAGGGTATTAATTTTCATTGAATGCATCATTTGGTCATTGTAAACACTGCTCTGATCTGTATTGTCTAAGAGCTCTAATTTTGTTTAATTGGTACAGATAACATTTCCCACAGACTTTAGACTTGTTTTGGTAGGTTTTTGAGAAGTTCAGCAGGGGGAGGGGCTTCCTATGTCTACCAACGACCAAATGAAACATTCAAGAAAATAACACCCTCCCTACCATCAAACATAGGGGAGGTTTGATAATGTTGAGTTTCTTTGCGGTCTCTGGTACTGGGGGGCCTTGAACATGTGCAAGACATCATGAAAACAACAGATTACCAAGGTGTTTGAGTAAAATGTTCAACCCAGTGTCCAAAAACGGGGTCTCTGTTGAAGGATGGCGTGGCCAGCGAAGAGTCCAGATCACATCTATGGCGAGAGCTGAAAAAAGCAGTTGGTGTTGGACACCCCGCGAACGTTCAAGAATTAGAACAGTTTGCTGCTGAAGACTGGGACAAATTGCTAGTAAAAAGGTGCTGCAAGCTCTTTGACGGCTACAAGAAGCATTTGTCTGCAGTTATTTTTGCCAAAAGCTGTGCAACCAAGTACTAGCTACAGTGGAGCCAATGATTTTGTCCATGCCAATTGTCTTAAGTTTACTAAATAAAATGGTTCTGTGAAGTTATTTGAAAAGAAATAGGGAATTATTTTAGAAAAGTGTCAATCAGTGAACTCCAAAAGTATTGAGACAGTGACCATTTTTGTTGTTTTGGCGTACTCCAGCACTTGGGATTTGAAATGATACAATGACTGAGATTAAAGTGCAGACTGACAGCTTTCATTTTCATCCATATCTGGTGAACATTTTAGAAATTACAACATTTTTGTACGTAGTCCCCCCTATTTTAGGGGATCAATTTTTTTTTACAAATTCACTTGTGTGTTAGAGTAGTCAAAAGTTTAGTATTTGGTCCCATATTCCAAGCTTGTGACTACACATTTCTGGGATGCATTTGCTGTTTGTTTTGGTTGTGTTTCAGATACTTTTTGTATCCAATAGAAATGAATGGGAAATAATATATTGTCATTTTGGATTCTATATGTGTTATGTCATAGTTTTGATGTCTTCACTATTATTCTGCAATGTAGAAAATAGTAAAAGTAAAAAAAAACTTGGAAAAGAACAAAAGGGGGATACCTAGTCAGTTGTCCAACTGAAATGTGTCTTCCGCATTTAAACCAACCCCTCTGAATGAGTAGGTGAGTCTGAACTTTTGAATGGTACTCTACATATAAGTGAATTTGTCCCAAAACCTTTGCTCCCCTAAAATGGGGGGGACTATGTACAAAAAGTGCCGTCATTTCAAAACGGTTCACCCGATATGGATGAAAATACCCTCAAATGAAAGCTGACAGTCTGAGCTTTAGCCTTGTATTCATTGTATCATATCCAAAGTGCTGGAGTACAGAGCCAAAACAACCTAAAATGTGTCACTGTCCCAGTACCTTTTGGAGCTCACTGTATAGGGATCCTAGTAGGTAACAGCTGGGTGAAAGGTCAGGCAGAGCACTCCTTAAAAGTACATACTTTTAAACAAGCAAGAGTTTTTACTATTCTTCTGTAACATTGTTTATTAGGTCCACCTAGTCCAGGACCAGGTGGACCTAATAAACAATGTTACAGAAGAATAGTAAAAACTCTTGCTTGTTTAAAAGTATGTACTTTAATCCGATTATCATTCATTTATCATCACATTATCAGTGAGGTCTAGTGTGGTTCAAAGCACATATGTGAATATAGGTTTAGGGGTTGCGTTGTCATCTACTGCATGTTACACACACAAAAACGTGTGTGATCGCCCTGAAGTCTCAGGTGTTCCTCCAGGGAGGCTATTCTACCTGACACAGGGACACTGACGAGTCTACCCAGCCTAAACCCTGGATAGAAGGGCTCAGTGAATGTGGAGTGGAACGTGTGCAGGTGGGTCAGTGTGTTAGAGGAGACACTGTAGCCAGCCAGTCTAGATACACTCCAACTATTTTTAAGATAGAGAAGATGGTTATGGCAGTGCTCTTGTCATTGTGCCATGTAGTGTAACTGTCATTAGAGCAGTTCAGACTCCAGGACACAGGGCTTCATCCAAAACCAGCAGTCATGTCCCTCTCCTCTCCTGCTGATCCCTCTGATCCCACTCCACTCTGTCTCCCAATAGCAGCGCCCAGTCAGACGCTCTCTGCACAGCAGCTTCCTCCAGTAGTCAAATCTCTCTGGGTGATCAGGAAACGGCTGCTCTTTCCCTCTTGTCACCTTCCTGTTCTCCGCAGACAGGGAGCGCTCTCTGTGTGCTGTGTTTGGGTCCAGTCTGAGGTCACAGGTATCTGGAAAAAATATATGAAACTCATAGTAGAATATCACATACCCATACTGTACATACTCACATCTCTGTGGTCCCGGTCTGATCCTGAACTCAGCACGCCACACTGTCGGAGAGAGAGGCAGTTAAACGGGGATGGGATTCACACAGTCTCACTCAATCCCAAACCCGAGTTAATGGCTTTTTTGTTTTTACACATTCATTCTTTCCTAAATTTCCTCAGTTTACAGTGTGGATCTTCCAGTACAGCAGAGAGAAGCTTCACTCCTGAGTCTCCTGGGTGATTGTAGCTCAGGTCCAGCTCTCTCAGGTGTGAAGGGTTGGAATTGAGAGAGGAGGCTAGAAAAGCACATCCTTCCTCTGTGAAAGTACAAAGTGAAAACCTTTAAACAAAAAGAGAAAAACGTTTAACATTTTAGCTGCCTCTAAAAGTGGTGAGAAGCAAATATTACATTTATATACTTGTTTTTTACCAGTATAACCAGACTGTTTATAAAACACTCACCTTACTATCTCCAGTTTACTGTCTGGACCGCCCAGTGTTTACAGTTTACTGTCTGGACCGCCCAGTGTTTACAGTTTACTGTCTGGACTGCCCAGTGTTTACATTTTACAGTCTGGACTGCCCAGTGTTTACAGTTTACAGTCTGGACCGCCCAGTGTTTACAGTTTACTGTCTGGACTGCCCAGTGTTTACATTTTACAGTCTGGACTGCCAAGTGTTTACAGTTTACAGTCTGGACTGCCCAGTGTTTACATTTTACAGTCTGGACTGCCCAGTGTTTACAGTTTACTGTCTGGACTGCCCAGTGTTTACATTTTACAGTCTGGACTGCCAAGTGTTTACAGTTTACTGTCTGGACTGCCCAGTGTTTACAGTTTACTGTCTGGACTGCCCAGTGTTTACAGTTTACAGTGTGGACTTCCCAGTGTTTACAGTTTACTGTGGACTGCCCAGTGTTTACAGTTTACTGTCTGGACTGCCCACTGTTTACAGTTTACAGTGTGGACTTCCCAGTGTTTACAGTTTACTGTCTGGACGGCCCAGTGTTTACAGTTTACAGTGTGGACTTGCCAGTCCAGAAGAGAGCAGCTTCACCCCTGAATCCTACAGGTCATTGTCTCTCTGGTGTGAGGAGTTTGTACTAAGAGCTGAGGCCAATGCTTCACAGCATCTCTCTGTGAGTTTGCGTCGATTCAGCCTACGAAATATAATGGATAAACTCAACTCTTAACCTGACTAAACCGAAAGAGTGAGAAGAGCGTGTGCAGTGTCTGTTGATGTGATCTGAGGTATTGCTGTTGATTTTGTACTCATAGGGCTGTTCTGGAGGCTTTGATTACCGGCAGCAGCCTCAGAAGACCCTCCTCTGATCTGGAGTACTTCTTTAGGTTAAACTCACCCAGCTCCTCTTCTGAAGTCAGCAACACAAAGACCAGTGCTGACCACTGTGCAGGTGACAGTTTGGCTCTAGATAGACTTCCTTAGCTCAGGTGGCTTTGGATCTCCTCCACTAGAGAATGGTCATGTAGTTCATTCAGACAGTGGAATAGATTGATGCATCTTTCTGGAGAGGGATTCTCCTTGAAATGATCTTTGATGTGCTTGACTGTTTCCTTGATGGTCTGTGATCCGCTTATCCTCTGAGTTAGCAAGTCTCGTAGGAGAATCTGATTGGACTCCAGTGAGAGGCTCACTCTGTATGGCCTTTTCCACTGCTGCTTTGTAAAAGCTGGTTGAAGATGAATCTCTGAATGGAAAATGTTTAAAAAAGGATTGCTGTTTGGCTAATAGATTCACATTGTCACTGAAGAATGTGAGAAACGCATACAGAGCAGCCATAAACTCCTGAATACTGAGATGGACAAAGCAGAAAACATTTCCCTGGCACAGGGTCGGTTCCTCACTGAAGATCTCAGTGCACACTCCTGAGTACACAGACGCCTCCCTGACATTTATGCCACACTCTTTCACGTCTTCCTCATAGAAGATCAGGTTGCCTTTCTCCAGCTGTTGGAAAGCCAGTTTTCCCAGGGACTTGATGCTCTTTCTCATTGAGTCAGGGCCAAGGTTTCCTCTTCTGTGAAGCATATGACTCATGTCTTTCTCTTGAAATACCAGGAAATGTGAGTACATCTGTGTCAGGGTCTTGGGCGTCTCTCCACTCTCTGCTTTTACCAGATTTTTCTCCAGAACGGTGGCTGCGATCCAACAGAATACAGGTATGTGGCACATGATGTAGAGGCTTCTTGATGTCTTTATGTGTGTGATAATTCTGCTGACCAGGATCTCATCACTGATTCTCTTCCTGAAGTACTCCTCCTTTTGTGGGTCATTGAACCCTCTTACCTCTGTCATCTGGTCAACACACTCAGGGAGGGATCTGATTGTCTGCTGCAAGTCAGGAGGTTATCCAAAGTTGAGCAGAGGGAAGCAGATTCCCCTTGGTGAGGTTTGTTAGCAGTACGTCCACTGAGGTTGACTCGGTTCTATCAAACAATACGTCACTGTTGTGGACGTCTAGAGGAAGTCGACACTCATCCAGGCCATCGAACACAAATAAAACCTGATACTTCTTGTAGTTTGATATTTCTGATTCTTTTGTTTCCTTAAAAATCAGTAGAGAAGCTCTATAAAATTCTATTTTTTCTTGCTCATCAAATTCAGCTCTCGAAAAGAGGAAATATCAACTGTAGATCTTGATTGGCTTTTCCTTCAGCCCAGTCCAGAATAAACTTCTGCACTGAGACGTTTAACCCGATGCCAGCAACTCCCTTTTGTCAGAACAGTTCTGATAGGTTGATCTTGTCCAGGTGAAGGTTGAAAGATGTCATTGCATTTGATTGGTGTTGCTGGTCTCCTGGATGCTGTCTCACCTCATGTTCATTATTGAGCTTTGTACGTCTGTGTAGACCAGTGGCGATTTTTGCATGTACATCTTGTTGGGGCAAATTCCCCAAAACATGGTTTGATGCATGCTAGCAAAGCCACTACACAACATCACTAATCAATACATGAATTGCACTGTAACGGTGACAAACGGTTCCCACAAACTGTTAGGGCCCACATAAAGCTGTCCCAACAGCAGAGTCCCAACAGCAGAGCTTTCTTTTCAGCACCATGGAGTGAATCCTTACCACCGCTACACCTGGCTATCAGCGGAGCCTTGTCTGGCAGTGAAACAATTCATTCGGCCTTTTTTTTTTAAACGTAGCTGGTATGGCTGACTTGCTTAAACAAATGAGGCTTCTACTGACAATTGAGATGTACTAACTATGGCATAAGGGCACGATGAGCGGATAAGAGGCAATCCGTAATTTTGATTAAGACATTAATGAGCGAGCTAAGATAGATATAGTCAATATAACTATTTGTTCAGCACTTTTGAAATGTACAGCAACACAATTCAGAACATTGGCCATTCTTACAGTATTCTCCCTGTACACCAAGTCAGAACCGTAGGATAAATAAAGTGGGCATATGAGCAGACAGTGAAAGCTCTTACAATATTAAATTATGACATTTCTCTAAAACAGGCTATAGGCTACATTTGCACCACCAAGTCAGAACAGTAGGCTAAGTTATGAGGGTGAGGCACATGGGCTACTAACATCTTACTACACAACATACATTTAGTATTACTTTCTTAGCTACAGTATACATATCTCCCTGGCATATTACATGATTTATGCAGCAGCATACAATACATTTTTGGACCCACCTTCCTTGAACAAAAATGTCTTGTATGCTGCTGCATAAATGATGTAATATGCCAGGGAGATATGTATACTGTAGCTAAGAAAGGAATACGGCAGTCCTTCTTGTAGGCAAATTTTGTCATCAAAGTCTGGCATTGTCTGGATTTATGGTGCTTTTAAGACAACTGGGAACTCAAAAAAGAAAAGAAAAGTTGAATCATGACGTAAGTGATCTTCAGATCGGAGCTCTTAAAAGAGGCCTGAGTTCCCAATTTGGAATTCCGAGTTGGATGACCATTCAAAATGTACTTTCCCAGTCGGAGCTCGTTTTCTTCCTGGTTCCCAGTTGTCTTGAACTCACTGAAGTCTGAGATTTCAGAGTTTCCAGTTGTTTTGAACACAGCTAAAGTCGTGCTGGATTGACAGCATGGCCAATGTATCCAACCTTTTCTGGCCCATGTTTCTGTTGCATGTGAATGTTTATCCTTTTAAGCTTGGAAAGAGTCCCTTAAACACAGACTTGGACCACACACCCTCTCCACTGAATAGCAGGCTAGTGATTGCTTTGCAACGCTTGTAGTTAGCCACTGATTCCTTCCAAACCACTCATTGTTGAATTTGCAATTTCCAACTTGTTGTGTAATGTTTATGTCCAATGGCCGATGAGCACCGATACGTTCTATCTATAATTTCTCTTCATCTGACAAAGATTGAAAAGGATTCGCCAGTAGATTGTTGAATTGATTCATGATGATGACTGCTTGTCTAGCTTTCTAACTAAGTGTCACGCCCTGACCATAGAGAGCTTTTATTCTCTATGTTGGTTAGGTCGGGGTGGGATTTAAGGGTGGGTTATCTAGGTGAAATATATGTCTGTCTATGTTGGCCTAGTATGGTTCCCAATCAGAGGCAGCTGTTTATCGTTGCCTCTGATTGGGGATCATATTTAGGTAGCCATTTTCCCATTGTGCTTTGTGGGATCTTGTCTATGTATAGTTGCCTGTGAGCATTATTTTAGCTTCACGTTTCATTTGTTCATTTTGTTGTTTTTGTTCTTTGAAGTTTTCTATTCCGAAATAAAGGATGGAAACATACCACACTGCATCTTGGTCTACTCCTTATAACGATCGTGACAGAAGATCCCACCACAAACGGACCAAGCAGCGTGGCCAGGAGGAGAAGACATCCTGGACATGGGAAGAGATAATGGCAGGAGACGAAAGCCTTCCATGGAAGCAGAAGCAGGAGGATCAACGGCGACTTACGAAGTCCACGACCACGACGGAAGCCCGAGAGGCAGCCCCCGGGTTGGTCGGCGAAGCCGAGGGGTGAGTCTGAGGGCGAAGAGGAATATTGGGATAGACTGAGCGAGGAGTATTGTGAGATAGTTGAGGGGAGTGATGACTTGGAGTGGATGTTTTGGTGTCTAGAGCAAGACAGTCGCCATGAGGAGCGTGGGACCAGTCAGGCACCATGTTTTGCGGAGATATGCAATGTGTCTCCAGTGCGCATCCACAGCCCGGTGCGTTCTGTGCCAGCTCATCGCACTTGCCGTGCGAAAGTGAGAATCCAGCCAGGACGGGTTGTGGCGGCTCAGCGCTCCTAGTCTCCAGTACGCCGCCTCGGTTCAGGATATCCTGCGCCGGCTCTACGCACTGTGTCGCCAGTGCGCCTTCACAGCCCAGTGCGTCCTGTGCCAGCGCCCCACACTTGCTGGGCTAAAGTGAGCATCCAGCCAGGACGCGTTGTGCCAGCTCTACGCTCCAGACCTCCAGTGCGCCTCCACGGCCCAGTATATCCTGCGCCGGCCATACGTACTGCGTCTCCAGTGCGTCTTCACAGCCCAGTGCGTCCTGTGCGTCCTGTGCCTCCTCCCCGCACTCGCGTGTCATCAGACCGGTGCCACCTGTACCGGTCCCACGCATCAGGCCTCAAGTGCGCCTCCACAGTCCAGTACGTCCTGTGCCTCCTCCCCGCACTCGCCCTGAGGTGCATGTCATCAGCCCGGTGCCACCTGTACCGGTCCCACGCATCAGGCCTCCAGTGCGCCTCCACAGTCCAGAGCTTCCGGCGACAGTTCCCAGTCCAGAGCTTCCGGCGACAGTTCCCAGTCCAGAGCTTCCNCGGCGACAGTTCCCAGTCCAGAGCTTCCGGCGACAGTTCCCAGTCCAGAGCTTCCGGCGACAGGTCCCAGTCCAGAGCTTCCGGCGACAGGTCCCAGTCCAGAGCTTCTGGCGACAGGTCCCAGTCCAGAGCTTCCGGTGACGTTTCACAGTCCAGAGCTTCCGGTGACGTTTCATGGTCCGGAACCTCCTGAGACGGTCCGCGGTCCGGAACCTCCTGAGACGGTCCGCGGTCCGGAACCTCCTGAGACGGTCCGCGGTCCGGAGCATCCAGCGACAATATGCCCACCCGGACCCTCCCCTATTGAGTCAGGTTTTGTCGCCGGAGTCCGCACCTTTGGGGGGGGTACTGTCACGCCCTGACCTTAGAGAGCTTTTATTCTCTATGTTCGTTAGGTCGGGGTGTGATTTAAGGGTGGGTTATCTAGGTGAATTATATGTCTATGTTGGCCTAGTATGGTTCCCAATCAGAGGCAGCTGTATCGTTGTCTCTGATTGGGGATCATATTTTGGTAGCCATTTTCCCATTGTGCTTTGTGGGATCTTGTCTATGTATAGTTGCCTGTGAGCATTGTTCTAGCTTCACGTTTCGTTTGTTCGTTTTGTTATTTTTGTTCTTTGAAGTTTTCTATTCTGAAATAAAGGATGGAAACATACCACGCTGCATCTTGGTCTACTCCTTATGACGAACGTGACACTAAGATTCTGAAAGTATGATTTTGACATGATCAGTCCAATCAAAGCTACGGTAGATATGTGATTTGACATAATTTTATCTGTAGCCAATGACCTTGAGCCTTCCTGGATGGGCACTTCTAATGTAAATATATGGCAGCACCCAAGGGGCTTGAATTTTCGAGCTCTCCCCGTAGATTTTGCGGTGACGTAGTGTCCCCATGAGTGACAGATCACAGCGCAACTAGGGAACATTACCAACCCCTACGCTCCGTATTTCCCGCTGGCTGCCCCACAACAACAGAAAGCAACGAGCTAGGCTGAAACACCTGCATTTTGGAGCTGCCTTACTCAAAAAAAATCAAAAAGAGACCATGTTAGTATGCAGCTTTATTAACTCAATGATTTTTTTCTGACATTGTTTGCAAATGGAGATGTGACAGGTATTAATGCCAAGATAACATGCAAAACAGGCTTCAAACACACGGTAGAACCTCCTTTTCAGATTGAGTTTGAGTTTTAGTTGGCACCTCTCCATGTATGTAAAATGTGTATGTAAAGTGTATGTAGATGTAGCAGAAAGCTGTAAAAAAAATTTTTTAAAGATACGTGTCCTCCCTGATGGGTTAAAATAAATATTTTTCAATAATAATAATATAAAAGTTGGCACCTCTCGATTCGCTCATCTGGTAAAATACCAAAATCAACTTCATTTCCAAAGCGTTTCCCTATTCTTACCACTGCCGAACAACCTTCTCTATACAGATCTACAGTAAGACTGCCAAACACCCCATTCTATCTGTCTTACCGTTGTCCTCACTCTTTACAGGAACAGGTTGAAACATGAGGAGACGGGCAGGTGACGAGAAGAGAAACAGAGAGGTAGAGAGAGGAAAGAACAAGATAAATGAGTTGAAATACTTAACGCAAGGGAGCTTACCGTCTATGGAGTTGACTCTGATGTTGAAGTGAATTGGACCATCAATATAGCAGCCGGGGTGTGAAGGGGCCACAACATGGCCGCCAGTCTGAGATGTACAGGTGAGGTAGACAGGAGAGGCAGGAACCGGAATTGAGGCAGCTGCTCCGTCAATCTCAGCCTTTACAGAGAGAGCGGAAGAGAAGAGGTTTTTTTCTCAACTCCTACACAGATTTTTTCCAGCATATTTCTTTTCTCAGGCAATACTAAGCAGTGCAGGAGTGAAAGAACATGGTATACCCACCTTGGTGATCTGCCATTCACTTCTGATTCATCTTCACGATTTCCAGGGAGATCGTCATAGCTCCATCGTGGCCGTGGGAGTTCACCATGGTATCCCCGGTGTCTTGCCTGTCGGCGTTCTCCAGATGGCCCTCGGGGATGAGATGAAAGCCATCTGGTCCGTTCTGAGTCAGGTACCAGTGAAATGTCCAACCAGCTCCTTCAGAGTAGCCAGTGGCAGCTCGGGGACAGGAGCAGGTGTCGCCATCGTAGAGCACTGTAAGTTACACTTCAGACACTGACATGTTCAACTGAACATTGTGTATCTATCCACACGGGTTCTCTGCAGAAATGGAACAACGATTTCTCGGTCTAGCTTCTGAAATGTCCATCACTCCTTTACTTTGCATCACTACATCTCCCTCTCCCTCGCTGTCTCTCTCACCCTCTCGCTCTCTATTAGTCGTCTCTTTGTTTTCTGTCTCATGCAAATGTCATTTCGTGCCAGTGTACCAGTCAGTGAAACAGTTTCCTGTATGATGGGCTTGGTGGCGTGCTGCAGATGAAAACAGGGAGCTGTCTGTCAGTGGTTTGATGTTCGTTGCTAAAAACGGTCATTTCCCCAGACTCTACCATGTTTTGTTGAATCATGGGTGTCTTTTTCATGTCCTCACATGCCCGCAGAGCTGAACAGCTCTACCTTCTGCCGTATTAGTTAAGCTAGTATCCCTTTTTGTACACTCAGTGTAAGGGACGTTATTGTTACTCAGAAATTATTTTATGTGGAGTTTATTACCACTGTGCAGCACCTTTAAACACACACACACAGCTCAGTTAGAGAGAGTGGGAGAGAGGTAGTTTCATGTTGACAGTTGAGTATTTATTATAAGCAGACAGACAAACCGACACCCCTCCTGCTGTTACACTACATTTGGCACAGTGAAATAGTGTGACCAGGAACAATTTTACCCCGGGGTGCACATAGCATCACTACATCGCCTCTAACAGGCCTGCTAATTGAACCACCTCTTTATTTAACACTGTACACTATACACAATTATTCTTAGAGTGTGTGTGGATGTGTGTGTGTGCGCGTCTGTGTGCGTACATAAAGTAGTGCACTATATAGGGAAGGGTGCGATTCCCTCCACTAGCTACTGTTGACAGTTTACAAAACAGAACATAAAACGGAAATATCTGTAGAAAAGCAGCAGGAACTAAAAGTGGTTTTGGCTGAGAGAAATGGCTTCTCTCTGAGAGAAATGGCTTCTCTCAGCCAAAGGGGGGGTACTATGGGAACGAAAGTCACAAACGCACACACACCGTACACAAATATATAGAGAGAGAGACATATACACACACACACACACACACGCACACACGCACACACACAGAGTGTGAGAGTGAGGTAGTCTGTACTACATTGAGGACTACTCGTCTCTGATTGGGTGAAAGTAGATGAAATGAACCAGTGGGACACCAGTGGGACACAAATGAAACAAACTGTACAAACAAAACAATATTAACCAATCAAATACATCTCCAGTCAAGAAAATAAACAATACAATACATATCCAGCCAAGAAATAAAAACACCGATAAAATATATATAATCAGGTTCAGGCGGTGCATTTCTTTCACATTGGAGTTTGCAATTTTGGGACTATTCTATTGGTTCCTTTGTACCAGACAAACCAAATAAAGCACAACACAGGTATTTTACGAATGTATTTGACAGATGTACTTGACCCCAGGTATAGTTTTTCTCACTACAGTGGACAGTAATAATAATAGTAACCAGTAGCACCGGTCCATGCTTCAGACTTCTCTACAGACACAACACTTTGTAACCAATCAACACAGGCTTTATACACACACGTAAACCGTAGAGTTCTCATGTCTGTATCTCTGCACAGAAAGAGAAGCCCTTAAAGTCCTCCTGGTTGATCTGTCTGATAACAGCCTCGTCTGTGGGAGTTAACACTGGGTCTTCTCTGGTGAAGTCCTCGTCAAAGTTATTCACATCACGCCTCGTCTTCTACACAGAGAGAAGAAGAGAGAGAGAGAGAGAGAGAGAGTGAGAAGGCGGAGTCAACCAGGAGACACGTGTTTGTGTGTGTGCTTGTGCGTGTGTTTGTGACTTACAATGCGTGGTTTGAAGGGGGGTTTGAGTCGTCTCTGCTCCAGCAGGGCCCAGTCGATGTCTTTGAAGAATGAGTGTTTCTTAATGGCCTCGTCGCAGCCCTGAGACAACACACACCCTAACCTCTGGGCTGGAGCCTTTGTCATAAACTGCACGCACACACACACAGTGAGAGAGAGATCAGTACAGACACAACGAGGTTAGAGAAAGACAGAAAAACAGAAAGGGAGATATCCGTTCACACAGATGTAAGAGGGATGGATGGAGGGACGAGATAGACAAAGGTGTATAATGATGGAGGGATGGTACGTACAGCTCTGAGGATGGATACAGCCTCCTTGCTGAGCCAGACGGGGTAGAGGACATCGTCATGGAGGATAGACTCAAACAGGTCGTCTTCGTTGTCTGCTTCAAACGGAGGCTGGCCAGCCAACATCTCATACATTAACACTCCCAGAGCCCACCAGTCCACTGATGGACCGTACTCCAACTCCTGCAGGATCTACACACACACACACACACACACACACACACACACACACACACACACACACACACACACACACACACACACACACACACACACACACAATCATCGTTATATTTAACATCTGAGGAACTAAAAACACCGTAGGGGACAGAAATGTGTGTAACACTGGCTCAGCTCACCTCAGGGGCTATGTAGTCAGGCGTGCCACAGAATGTGGTGGTGGTGACTCCATTGATGATGCCCTCCTTACACATGCCAAAGTCTGCCAGCTTACAGTGTCCCTCTGCATCCAACAATATGTTATCCAACTTCAGATCCCTGAGAGAGGGGGAGAGAGAGGACATGGTTGCCACCAACAACAAAAAACGTAACACTGGTACAACAACAGCAGTTGCCACGATATAATTCTCATGTTGTGCCGGCACGTGTGGGCTGTGGTTCAAGGTCAGGGGTTAAAGGTGAGACGTTACCTGTAAATGACCCCGTTGCGGTGCAGGAACATGAGTGCGGAGGTGACTTCAGCAGCGTAGAAGCGAGAGCGAGCCTCGTCAAACTTCCTGGAGTGTTGGATCTGAAACATCAGGTCTCCTCCGTTCACGTACTCCATCACGAAGAACAGACGGTCCTGGAGAAGTAGGGAGAGGGTTGGGGTGTGAGTGTATATGTGTGTGTGTGTGTGTGTGTACATGTGTGCGTGTGTGTGTGTAGTGTGTACCCGGGTCTGGAAGCAGCAGTAGAGCTGGCAGAGGTAGGGGTGTGTGCGTGCCAGGGCCAGGATGCGTTTCTCGGTCAGGGTGCAGTCCACGTCTTCATCCTGCTGGATCACATCCTTCTTCAACACCTTACGGCAAACAACCTCCTCACTGCCTTTCAGCTCTGCTAACATCACCTGCAGAGGGGGGGGGGGGGGGGGGGCGAGAGGGGAGAGAGCGAGAGGGAGGGGGGAGAGAGAGAGGGGAGGGGCGAGAGGGGAGAGAGCGAGAGGGAGGGGGGAGCGAGAGAGAAAAAGAGACTTTACACCATCTCACAACCCTTAAACATTAGTTCCATCCCCATGTCCATTCTCCGTCCCTTCCTCCTCTTTCCCTCCTCCTTGGGCTGTTACAGTGGCCAGTTGAGTCACGGGAACTAGGGTTCTCCAAAACTGCACTCTGATGCCGCTGATGGTCATTAGTAGCCTACCGAACCCGCTAACGGCCAGACGCTAATGGCCTGGTACTCAGCGCTCCATTGTCCCTCTAATCACACTGACATCAATGCAAATACAATCAAAAACCACATCAAACACTTCAGAGTTTGAGCGGAATAGGATCAGCTGTTGGCCAGCGAGAGCCAGCGAGAGCCAGCTCCTCATAGCTGCTTGATGGAATTCAATTAATATTCCTATAAGCACATGTTGTGCAACATTTCTATAGGCTATGCTATGTAATTGTGTGGCAAAACAGAGTTTTGATGGCCTCCACTAAAAAGAGGAGGATCCCATCAGCTTTCTATAAGCTAGGCCTACTATATTAATTTCTCAACTGTCCTAATATTAAGCACGTTGCTTTGCTTTACAACAGTGGCCTACCTTGATGGCATGAAAATGGGATGTGGGAAAAGCTATTCAAGTGCATACGGATGACATGTATTTTTCTCCGTCAGTAAATTGGCATTGTGTTGTCCCCAGCACAAGGTGCATCTGTGTAATGATCCTGCTGTTTAATCAGCTTCTTGATATGCCACACCTGTCAGGTGGATGGATTATCTTGGCAAAGGAGAAATGCTCACTAACAGCAATGTAAACAAATTTGGCCACAAAATTTGAGAGAAATAAGCTTTTTGTGCGTATGAAACATTTCTGGGATCTTTGAATTCAGCTCATGAAACATGGGACCGACACTTTACATGTTGCGTTTGTATTTTTGTTCAGTATAATTTCACACATATATTATTTAGTATATGTAAAGACAAGATTAAATTGAGAATAGTGGGTGAGAATATTATCACATGTGAATGATGCCCAGCGTGTGCAGTCTAAGGCCAGAAACAGCGCGACCTATAGGGCTATATGTTTTGATAAGGTTTGTATCACAACTCAAGTGGCCAAATAACTCCAAGTGTAACCTAAAGGCCTAGGAACAGGGTTGGAGAGCCCATAGTCTACAGAGAACCTAGTGCAGGGTTCCCCAACTGGCAGCCCGCGGGTGAATTATTTGGCCCCACAAGTTTTCTGTGCAAGAAATAATAATAACACTTGGAAATCAGCTCCAAGCGATTTTTATTTAAGAAATCTGTTCCCAAGTATTCCTAAGCATAATAGAGAGACGTGATCGTATACAAATGTAAGAAAGGTTGAAAATGATTATGATTTAGGGAACATATTTGTTTGAGCTTCTTGCGGTCAATTTGCAGTCTACAAACTATTTGTAATTACAGTACCAGTCAAAGGTTTTGACACACCTACTCATTCAAGGGTTTTTCTTTATTTTTACTATTTTCTACATTGTAGAATAATAGTGAAGACATCAAAACTACGAAATAACGCATATGGAATCATGTAGCAACCAAAAAAGCGTTGGGGCGGTATGCAGCCTGAAAAACCTTTCATGCGACTTTTTTCAAATCATCATTAGAGTAGCATCATGCAGCCTTAGAATGTATTAGAAATCGAAACATATAGCCCAACGTTTGTATCACAAGTAAAGTTGCATAAATAACTCTAAATGAAGCATATAGGAGGACCTGTTTCTTTGTTAACCGCTCAACACAGAATAGCCGCATATGCGCACTCCCTGAGAAAAATATCCTTTCTATTTTATTCAGCTATGTTCAATTGTATTGTTCTTACTATAAAATAATTAAAATAATGCCATGGAAATGAAATGCTAAATCAACTAGTGTAGCCCGTAGCCATATAGCATAGCCAGATCAGGGCCAAACATAAGAACGACTCAGAATACGCTATTTTGTTCTTCTGAAATAGGCTACATTTTCTTCACATCATGTTTTCTTTAGACCTGCCTAAAATAAATGACGGATTTATTGCGATGGTGTAGGACAGGGATGGGCAACTCCAGTTCTCGGGGGGCCTGATTTGTGTCACACCTTTTGCCCTGGCCCCAGCTAACACACCTGACTCCAATAATCAACTAATTATGATCTTCAGATTAGAATGCAATTAGTTTAATCGGCGGTGTCTGCTAGGGATGGGGGAAAAGTGGAGTTGCCCATCTCTGGTGTAGGCTATATTAAATGGATTTATTACACTTTTAAAAAATGTGGATGTTCAAAAGGTCTGCATCAGTGGCTTGTAGGCTATGCCCGGAGATGCTAAATGTGTTTATGTTAATTAACGGTCAATTAACCGTGTGACCGGCAGTTATTTGCATGACAGTTACCGGCTGACAAAATGTCATGACCGCCACAGACCTATGCTCCTCCCTCCTTCTCCTCCTCACCTTTCCAAAGCTTCCTTTCCCCAGGACCTTTATGAAACTGAAGTCTTTGAGAGTCCTCCTCACTGCTCCGTTCTCCCGTGAGGTAGAGGAGGCGTAGGAGCATGTGGAGGAGGAGGGAGAACCTTGCACCTCTAGCGACGTCCCCGGTTGTAGCCGCTCCAACTCGGACAGCTCTGCACACGCACACATAAAGGAAGTCAGACAACTCTGTGTATTCGAGTATGTTTCTGTCCATGTGTGTGTGTGTGAGCGTGTGTGTGTGTGTTTGTGTATTACCTTGCTGTGAGGGTGAGGTGAGGGGAAGCTCGTCTGAGAGTTCTGAAGGTGACTGGGAGTCTAACCCTGGGGGTAACTAAAGAGAGTGGGGAAAGAGAAGGTTATCGTCAACATTGCCATTGTCATCATTGCCATCGTCAGTGTGTGTGTATACCTTTTTCCTGCGCTGTGCGGTAGTGGAGATCTTGTCAGGGGTGACTCCCATTTCAGCCAGGACTTTGGCGATGCCTTTGGCATCCACCCCGCAGTTGGGAGCTACGTTGGCCTCACACCTCTTGTGGACATTCATCTTACACACTACACACACACACGTCATAGTTAGGACCTACATTATATTCACACGTTCTGCGTTGACAATGAACACCCACCTTGCATACTACCACACCACACACACACACACACACACACACACACACACACACACACACAACACACACACACACACACACACACACACACACACACACACACACACACACACACACACACACACACACACACACACAGGTGCCATACCCTTGCATTGCAGCCCCTGCCTCATTAGTCCCCATAGTAGAGATCCACAGTGGTCACAGAAGGTAGGGGCCTTGTAGTTGTGGTTGCTGAACTTATGAGGCATGTTGACACTAAACCTCTGGGCACCAACCTGGAGAGAGGGAGGAGTGAAGGAGGGAGGGAAGGAGGGAGAAAGAGAAGGAGGGTGGGAGAGTTAGGAGCTGAGATAGGAATCTACACCTAGTATATAGGAGCATCTCTCGACACACAGTTATGCCCAGGAATATAGGCCTATAGTTTATAATAGACAGAATTTGGCATTTGTGTTTCCAAACCAAATTACATCATGATAACTCTACGGTGGCCATGTTGACCAATAACAGTCCACAATACCTCCTCTGGTGTGTCCTCCTGCTTCTTCATCCCGGCACACTTGGTGATGATGTGCTCATGGCAACGCTTGTGGACCACACATGTGCACACTGCAATAAACACACAATTGCACACTTAAGTGGACACTGAACACACGATGTGAATACAACAGAAAGACAACTCAAAAATGTCTCGATTCATTCTAGAATGTTCAGGTATCACTAGAACCATCATAATAATTCAAGAACCCAGACAGAAAGACGGACACAGACAACTCACCCTGGCATTGGTAACCCTGCTTTCCGAGTACTCCCCTGTCAAATCAAAGAGAGAGGGTGAGAAACAGAGAAAGTCAGCATTTTGTAGAGAAAACAGGGATATTGGCGGCAGGTAGCCTAGCGGTTAAGAGCATTGGGCCAGTAACCGAAAGATAGCTGGTTTGAATTCCTGAGACGACGAGGTGAAAAATCTGCCGATGTGCCCTTTAGCAAGTCACTTAACCCTAATTGCTCCTGAAAGTAGCTCTGGATAAGAGCGTCTGCTAAGTGACTAAAATGTAAATACACTATATCGCCAAAAGTATATGGACACGCCTTCAAATTAGTGCTACAGCATACAATGACATTCTAGACGATTCTGTGCTTCGAACTTTGTGGCAGTGGTTTAGGGAAGGCCCTTTCCTGTTTCAGCATGACAATGCCTCCGTGCACAAAGCGAGCTCTATACAGAAATGGTTTGTAGAGATTGGTGTGGAAGAACTTGACTGGCCTGCACAGAGCCCTGACCTCAACCCCATAAAACACCTTTGGGATGAATTGGAACGCCGACTGCGAGCCAGGCCTAATTGCCCAACCTCACCAATTCTCTTGTGGCTGAATGGAAGCAAGTACCCATAGCAATGTTCCAACATCTAATGGAAATCCTTCCCAGAAGAGTAGAGGCTGTTATAGCATGTCCACATGCTTATGGTCATGTAGTGTATTCTATGATAATTACTGGGGCTGATTTCTGAGCTGCTTTATCTGGGTCTCACCAGCAGAGGAAGCTCTAGGATGGAACAGAGGGCTGATGCTGGTGTGTGTGTGTGTGTGTGTGTGTGTGTGTGTGTGTGTGTGNACCACGCACGTGCACACTGCAATAAACACACACACAATTACACACTTTCACACTGAACAACACACGATAATAATACAACAGACAGACAATGTGCATCTCAATAATGTCTCAATTCATTCTAGAATGTTCAGGTATCACTCTAAACTATCATAATCATTCAAGAACCCAGACAGAAAGAAAGACAACTTGTTCTCACTCTGGCATTGATAACCCTGCTTTCCCAGCACTCCCCTATAAAATCAAYAGAGAGAGAAAGAGATAGAGAGGAAAAGAGGAAGAGAGAAAGTCAGCATTTTGTATAGAAATCAGGGATATGCTACGATAATTATTGTAGCGGATTTCTGAGCCACTTTATCTGGGTCTCGCCYGCAGAGGGAGCACTATGATGAGACAGCGGATAGACGGTTGAGACTGATGTGTGTGTGTGTGTGTTTCTCACCAGATAAAGTCTCGGCAGTGTGAGCAGTAGGTCGGTTGCCGTAGATACGTGGCCATGAACTTGTGTCCGTTAACCTGGTGGACACGCCTCCGGACGGCCCCCTGCCGCCGCCGAGGACCAATCCGCTCTCGGAACACACGCTCCTCATTCTCATTGGCTGCCGAGGCTAACAAACAGACAGGCATCATTAAAGAGGGGTCCAAATCCCAAATCACCCCATGCACCATATTACTTATCCTGTAAGATCTCCACCAGTGCCTAAGGGAGGTTGGGGTTGGGGTAGGGGCTAGCGTCCGATTGTGGATTAGGCACACGAGATCGTTCCTAGAAGTACAGTATCTTTCTCCCTCTCTTTCTCCGTCCTCCTCTACCTCTCTTTGTGTCTTTCTGTGTGGGCACTACAACAAAGGACAGAATATGAAGATATTTACATTTTCTTCTCTTCCAGTCCCATCGTTTTACCTCCATCCATCTCTCCCTCTCTCTGTGTCCCTAGGACCGAATTAGCCTTATGAGACAAGAGAACCACCTCCACTCCTCCTACTCTCTCTGTCGCTCTCTCTCTCTCTAGGTTGTCTTGCAGAGGTGGTTACTGTGTGTGTACAGTATGTATGTGTGTGTGTGTGCGTGCATTTGTGCGTGCATTGTTGTGTGCGTGTGTGTGTATGTATGTGTGTGTATGTGTGCGTGCGTGCGTGCGTGCAGGTGTGTGTGTATGTGTGTGCGTGCATGCGTGCGTGCAGGTGTGTGTGTGTGTGTGTGTGTGTGTATGTGTATGTGTGTGTGTATGTGTGCGTGTGTTTGAGAGAGAAAACGAGAAAGTGGAGCAGCTAAACAGGCCATTACTGAGATCAGTGTGTTTTACATAATACATCATCCATCTGTTCACACACACCACACAGAGGGGCGGGGTTAGGCAGGTGTGAGTGATTGCCGTGGAGACGGGTGTACTATGAACTCACAGAACACTTACTGACCAATCACAACACACACACACACACACAAGCACACACAATCACAGAGGATCTCAAATAAGGAAACGTGAGAGAGGAGTGAAGGGGGGAAAAGTATAGAAAAGCTCAACAACCAGGGTAAAGGGAGTGAAGAGGAGCGGATGGTGAAGTAAAGGTAGAAGAATTATAGGAGGATACGCAGCAGAAGAAAGAGAGATGATGGAGGGAGGGGAAGGGAGGGGACGAGAGAAGGCCCCTGAGCAGCACAGAACAGATTGCAGAGAGAATAACTCCTAAAAATACCTCCTCTTTCTCTCCTCACCCACCCTATCTCTTTCTCCCCTCGCTCTCTCTCTCTCTCGCTGTTATTCTTTTTGACTCTCCAGTTCTTGCCCGTCCTTATATACAAATATAGTACAAATGAATAATAAGCATATATTAGCATAAATTAGCTAGCTGAACTGGGAGGAAGTTCAGGTGTGAGAGGGGGTCAGGGAAGCAGCTGTAAAAAATTAACCAATGATTAAACGCCACAACATCTAAATTACCAGTCAGGCATCAGACTGCAATATCATATTGATCTAGTCACTGACATGTTGAGGGAGATCGAGAGCGAGAGAGAGAGAGAGTCAGAGCTTGTGTGAGACGGGGTGTAGGACAAAGGGGTGAGAATCGATTGAGAGAGACACACACACACACACACACACACACACACACACACACACACACACACACACACACACACACAGCTCTGCTGACTGGCCTTGCAACAATAGCCCTAGGGCTAGTGTCTGACCTCACTCTCTATGGGTAGAACAGGAGGCTGTGGGTGAAGCAGAGGGTTGTGGGTAGAGTAGTTTTACCTTCAGTAGAAGATCCTGACAGATCGATAATCACATAGACCTTCCCCTCTGGTTCTAAATCAACCTGGAGAGAGAAAGAGTCTGTTTTGATGTACAACACACTGTACACACACACACACACACCAATGACATCATAGAATAGTAGTATAGTCCACCTGTTATGACGGAAATGTATTTCCAACATCCAGACATTCAAACCCATATTATTGAGAGGAGCACCTATAGCTCCTGGAGCCAGGTAAGTGTTGTCAGTTAATTCTCACATGTTTTATTACCCACACCAGGATTTGAACCTGCTTCTGTAACCTAGGCTACCTGCCACCCTTCATAGCGTCAATGGCAGCTGGCCTCACAAGTATTTTACATTTTCCAAATGGAGAGAGAGAGAGAGAGCTGCGGATAGACAGAGCGAGAGAGAGTGATAGAGAGGGATAGAGATTTAGAGAGGGATGGGGGTTAAATCCTTGGTTAAGCTCTGGACAGCCGTAGATCCTCTTACGCAACACTCTGCCTGTCATACAGCAGATCTGCCACCATACACAGACACACAGAGCAATACATATGTAGACCTAATATAAATCTAATATAAACACACACACACATACAACAAGATGGCTAAGTTAGAATCACACACTCAGAGACATTGCCTGGCTGAGACTTTAAGTACTTTACTGTCGCCATGGACATGGAAAAATTAGTTCACCTCATTAATCCGGTTAGCCAATTAGGATGCAGGGATACAGCCCTAGCCACACACACACCCACTGTATCATTGAGTGTGATCTGTAAGTGTCTGGTGTCTAGGGAACCTAAAGTAGGTTGGAGACTGAGGCCAGCATTAAATACACATCTGAGTTCTCACTTAACACACACACACACACCATCACACACACACACACACACACACACACACACACACACACACACACCTCACATTACACTTCCACTGTGTCTGCACCCCTTCCTGTCATCATCTCTCTGTCCCTCTTCTTCTCCCTCCAGTCACTTCTCTCTCTCCCTCCCTTTCTCTCCCTCCCTTTATCTCAAATTCAATATGCTTTATTGCCATGACATGGATAGGTAAACATTTCCAAAGTAAGGTAGTTTCAAATGCTATTTATTAATAAAATCACTTTTTTTAAATCACAGTGAAATCCCAATAACATCACATTAAAATGACATGCATTGTTACTGATGACTAGTACATCTCGAGATATAATAGGGCAATTAATTAGTGGGTACATTTGTAATAATAATGGTAACAGAAATGTTGATACATTGTTTAAATAGATCAATTAAAATGTCTGAATAAAGATCTATCCTTTCCCTCTCTCAGGAGAGTTTTGTTTCTCAGAATTCAGATTTCAGCATTTTCAGCAAACACACACACACACTTATATACACACACGTCAACTCACACAGAAAGAGAGTTCTCAAATTTCACCCTATTGCTTCCCTTTCACTAAGGCCATATATGACACACACTAGATACACACACACTAGATACACACACACATTGTATTGTTGATCAGGTTTCTTTTCCAGTGCCTTTGTGCTTGTGAATGCACTGGCCCATTTGTGTGTGTGTGTGTGTTTACAAGGGCATCTTAAGCCCAGTCTGCCCTACTTCTACAGAGGGTCACTGAGGGGCGTAGCCAGTGATGTCACTGCCCGGCAACCATCCAGTTATTACCCAGGAGGCCACAGTCAGTGATGTCACCACAGAGACAGGAGAGGAGGGGAGAGGGTAACTAGCTGTAGCAGTACAGAGAGAGAGTATTGACTTGGCTGGCTCATCAATAAAAACTGATCGATCATCGGAGTGATCCATTGATCTGTACACTCTGACCTCATACTGGTTGACAGAGCAGGGCAGGAAGCCCTGGGGTGTGTGTGTGTGTGTGTGTGTGTGTGTGTGTGTGTGTGTGTGTGTGTGTGTGTGTGTGTGTGTGTGTGTGTGTGTGTGTGTGTGTGTGTTGCAGTGCCTTCAGAAAGTATTCACACCCTTTTTTCCACATTTTGTTGTATTACAGCCTGAATTTCAAATTGATTAAATTTAGATGTTGTGTCACTGGCCAACACACAATACCCCATAATGGAATTATGTTTTTAGACATGTTTAGAAATGTATTCAAAATGAAAAGCTGAAGTGTCTTGAGTCAATAAGTATTCAACCCCTTTGTTATGGCAAGCCTAAATAACTTCAGGAGTAAAAATGTGCTTAACAAGTCATATAATAAGTTGCATGGACTCACTCTGTATGCAATAATAGTGTTTAACATGATTTTTGAATGACTACCTCATCTCTGTACCCAGCACATACAATTATCTTTAAGGTTCCTCAGTCGAGAAGTGAATTTCAAACAGAGATTCAACCACAAAGACCAGGGAAGTTTTCCAATGACTTGCAAAGAAGGGTATCTATTGCTAGATGGGTAAAATGTAAAAAAGCAGACATTGAATATCCCTTGGTGAAGGTATTGATTACACCTTGGATGGTCACTACATGGATGATCACACCCAGTCACTACAAAGATACAGGTGCCCTTCCTAACTCAGTTGCTGGAGAGGAAGGAAACCGCTCAGATATTTCAACATGAGGCCAATTGTGACTTTTACAGAGTTTAATGGCTTTGATAGGAAAGAACTGAGGATGGATCAACAACATTGTAGTTAATCCACAATACTAACCTAAATGACAAAGTGAAAAGAAGGAAGCCGGTACGGAATAAAAATGACAAAACATGCACTAAAGTAAAACTGCAAAAAATGTCCTGAATACACCTGACTGAGTACCACTCTATATATTTTCAAGCATGGTGGTGACTGCATCATGTTATGGGTATGCTTGTCATCGGCAAGGACTCAGGAGTTTTGGGGGTTATAAAGAAACGGAGCTAAGCACAGGCAAAATCCTAGAGGAAAACCTGGTTCAGTCTGCTTTCCACCAGACACTGGGAGATTAATTCACCTTTCAGCAGGACAATAACCTAAAACACAAGGCCAAATACTCTGGAGATGCTTACGAAGACGACATTGAATGTTCCTGAATGGCCTAGTTACAGTTTTGATTTTAATCAGCTTGAAAATCTATGGCAAGACTTGAAAATGGCTGTCTAGCACAGATCAACAACCAACTTGACAGAGCTTGAAGAATGAAAAAAATAATAAAATTTGCAAATATTGTACAATACAGGTGTGCAAAGCTCTTAGAGACTTACCCAGAAAGACTCACAGCTGTAATCACAGCCAATGGTAATTCTAACAAGTATTGACCCTGGGGTGTGAATACTTATGTAATGAGATACTATATTGGTGTATTTAATTTTCAATAAATTTACACACATTTCTAAAAACAGCTTTTCACTGTCATTATGGGATTTTGTGTGCAGTCAGTTTCAATCCATTTTGAAATCCGGCTGTAACACAACAAAATGTGTAATAAATCAGGAGTATGAATACTTTCTGAAGGCACTCTACATACTCATCAGCCCAGTCCTCAGCAGGCCCCCTCAACCTCTACACGTCACACACAAGTACGGACAGACACAAATGTAACGAAATTAATTTAGCCTGTGTGCCACAAACTGTGTTAGCCTGCTGAGCTAAACGCCTATGCATTAGCTTGGGGAGCTAATGCATGTCTTAATGTTTCAGGCAAGGATACTCATCATGCAAGCATGATTCTCTCACACACACACACACACACACACACGCACACACACGCACACACGTCTTCCTACCCAGGCCTGGTAGTGTGTGCTGCCGTTCTGCAGAATGTCCTCCAGCTGTATGGTGCAGTTAGCCACAAAGTCGTCATATCCGATTGGTGCATCATGGAACACTGACATCTCCAATTTCCGTCCGTCAGTCATCTGGGCTGTAAAGTCCTACAAAAAAAATAGAACAGAATAATATAATATAATTTTTGTCAATCTATATCCAACTGCACACTTTTGTTGGCCAGATTTACACCAGCCACCTTCTGCCCATTAGTCTGCCTCTGTAACCTTTAGGCTAGCCCTAAACTGAAGCACATGATTAGTACAGGTGTTTGTGTTGGGCTGAAGCAAAAGTATGCCACCAATGCTGCGCTGCCCTGGAGAAGTGGATCTGGTACAGTACCTGGTTCCATGCAGGTGAGTTGCTTCTGTTCTTGGTGCAGGTCTGTCCCAGGTGGGTCTGGTCCAGGTTGAGGGTGAGGTAGGGGTCCAGGAGGAATGAGGATGAGTTCTTCCCCCCTGCATGGCGGAGTGCCCAGGGGGTGGGCTTCAAATCCACCGCCTCACACACACGCACCTTCAACACCCCACTGAACACTGGCATGTTGGTGTGTATGTGTGTGCAGATGGTCCGTCTGTCTGTAAGTCTGTTCTTTCTAACTAGTCACCATATTAGATAGGTAATCCTACATCCCAGAATCCATTCAGTCAGACATTTACAACACACTGTCACAGATACATACACATAGCCTACACACACTGTCTCACACACACGGTCATGTTAAAACGTAAACATGGGTAAAAACACCCCTCTTCGCCCTTAATAGAGTCTATAGGACACACCCCACAGTCAGGTACCGAGCCTGCTTGCGCCAAACCAGGTCGGACCAGACGACAGACGGTGCACTCTGTGTTTGTTTACAGTCCGTCCCGTGCAGATGGCAGAGATAGCGAGGGTTGTCGTTAGCAGAAATAACGAATAACGACGCTATAGAATAGGTCTCGGTGGTGGGGGGAAAGGAGAGAAGCCCGATCATGAATCACAGAGAACGGCTCCGGTCCTGATCATCTGATCAGAGACTGTACCCGGTAGAGCAGCTGCTGTCCCGGGCTCAGGGCGGGGGAGGAGACCTAGACATCCGCAATCCCTCCACGGTGTCTCGTGCCGGCTGTAAGCAGCTCGAACTCAGTAAACAGCTCCGACAGAATCTGTCTTGAACAGCACTGGTTCTCCTCTTTCCCGGGATGTCTGTCTGCTTATCCGGTGGGTCCCACGGTTTAAAGAGCTAACCAGTGACCGGCTATCGGTCCCCCCCAATCTGTCTGTCGTTTTCCTCTCTCTCTCTCTTTCTCTCCCTATATCTCTCCCTGTGCGCGTTCACCCGTTTCTCCAGCCAGCAGCGGTTTCCCAGTGTGAGCGCGAGCTTCAGGAAATGCGCAAAACGCGTCAGCCGCGCCGCTTGCCCTCTGCGCCGGATAAGGGATTGTGTATGTGTGTTTGTGTGTGCAAGATACCACACCCAATATGGTCAATCAGACAGTCTCTCTGGCCAACGAAACGATACACACACACACACACGTGTAGAAGAGATGGTTCGGTACACTGATGAATAGCCTAATGGTTTGGCTTTAGCTCAGCGGACTAACAGTCTTGTGGCGCACTGACTGCGCAGACAACCACGGTTCAAATCCAGTGGTTTACCAAAGGACACAAGAGGGGTGTGTTGATGAAAGCTTGACTGTGTCCTTGCTATGATGTCATACATTATAACCATCTCCGTGTTGTCAGTGATGTGTACTGTCATGCGCGCGCGCGCACACATACACACACACACACACACACAGGGAATCCGCAAAGGGCTTTTAGTTCATCCCGTCGCTGTTGGATGAAAGCCATGTTACTCAATTTTTGCCTATTTTCATTTTTTACATGAAGGGATAGGCTATTGAAAGCAGTTGGCTAACTCCCCTCAAATGTAGCCTACTCTGAACATTTCATGACTCTGGGACCAAGGCCTATTTGAAATAGCTTCTGAAGTTTTATAATTGTATATTCGTTCATGGGAAAATATGGCAGTTTTTTTGATTTCCTGAAAAGTTTCTGTTTTGAAGATTAGATTTTCATCTAACAGCGATGTAAATGGCCAAGGACATTCTACTGGAGCCATGCATGCAACCCGTCATTTAGGGCAGATGGGTTTGAGCCCCACATTTTAAGTAAAAAAAAAAAAGAAATACACTACCGGTCAAAAGTTTTAGAACACCAACTCATTCAAGGGTTTTTCTTTGTTTTTACTATTTTCTACATTGTAGAATAATAGTGAAGACATCAACACTATGTAATAACACATATGGAATCATGTAGTAACCAAAAAAGTGTTAAAATAATCAAGATAGATTGTATATTTCAGATTCTTCAAATAGCCACCCTTTGCCTTGATGACAGCTTTGCACACTCTTGGCATTCTCTCAACCAGCTTCACCTGGAATCCTTTTCCAACAGTCTTGAAGGAGTTCCCACATATGCTGAGCACTTGTTGGCTGCTTTTCCTTCACTCTGCGGTCCTACGCATCCCAAACCATCTCAATTTGGTTGAGGTCGGGTGATTGTGGAGGCCATGTCATCTGATGCAGCACTCCATCACATTCCTTCTTGGTCAAATAGCCCGTACACAGCCTGGAGGTGTGATGGGTCATTGTCCTGTTGAAAAATAAATGATAGTCCCACTAAGCCCAAACCAGATGGGATGGCTGGGAAAATACGTTTTTGAACTTTCATCCAACTCGGAATTGTAAATTCAGAACTCAGGCCTCTTTCTAAAGCTACGACCTGAAAATCACTGACATCATCATGATTCAACCTTTTTCTCCTGAGTTCCCAGATGTCTTAAAAGCACCATAAATCCAGAGAACTTTCTTAACTACAGTATACATACCTCCCTGGCATATTACATCATTAATGCAGCAGCATACAAGACATTTTTGGACTCACCTTGTTGTGCTGTGCTCACTTGAAAAGGAAGGTGGCGTGGCGGTCCTCCGTGGGCAAATTTTATCATCAAACTTTGTAATCAAGGTATGTATACTGTAGTTAAGAAAGTAATACTAAGTGTATGTTGTGTAGTAAGCTGTTAGTAGCCCATGTGCCTCACCCTAATAATTTGGTCTATTTCACCTCTTAATTTTGCCTACTGTTCTGACTTGGTGGTGTACATGTAGCCTATAACCTGTTTTTTAGAAATGTAGTCATCGAATATTGTAAGAGCTTTCACTGGCTGCTTATTTGCCCCTTTTATTTATCCTACGGTTCAGACTTGGTGTACAGGGAGAACACCGTAAAAATGGCCCATGTTCTGAATTCTGTCGCTGTACATTTCAAAAGTGCCGAACAAAGTAATATTGACGACGTCTGTCCTAGCTCGCTCATTAATTTCTTAATCGAAATCATGGTTTGCCTCTTATCCGCTTGTTGTCCCCTTATGCCATAGTTAGTACATCTCAATTGTCAGTAGAAACCACATTTGTTTAAGCAAGTCAGCCATATCAGCTATGTTTTTTAAAAGGCAGTAAACGAGGCTGAATTAACTGTTTCACTGCCAGACAAGGCTCGCTGATAGCCAGGTGTAGCAGTGGTAAGGTGTTGGGACAGCTTAATGTTGGCCCTAACAGTTTGTGAGCACCGTTATAGTGCAATTAATGTATTGTTTAGTGTTGTGTTGTGTAGTGGCTTTGCTGGCATGCATCCCACATATCTTTTATCCCCAGTGCATTCTACAGTCTGTTGTCTCCATCTCGTGGCCACAAGGAGGAAGTGCGCCTGGCAGAATAATGACTTTTTGACCTCCTTTTGACCTCCTCCTTTTCCGCAGCAACCGGTCAACAGGATCAATGTAACAGTATAGCTTCCGTCCCTCTCCTCGCCCCTACCTGGGCTCGAACCAGGGACCCTCTGCACACATAGACAACAGTCACCCTTGAAGCATCGCTACACATCGCTCCACAAAAGCCACGGCCCTTGCAGAGCAAGGGGAACAACTACTTCAAGGTCTCAGAGCGAGTGACGTCACCGATTGAAATGCTATTAGCGCGCACCACCGCTAACTAGATAGCCATTTCACATCGGTTACACGGGGCAGGAAGAGATGGGCGTGAAAGAGCTTGAGCGGCGACCTGAACACCATCGGTTCAATGAAGAGAATAGAAAAGAAGAAGAGAAGAAAAATACAGTTTTCTGTTATGAGCTCGCTGGTCTGGAGTCTTTCTATAGCTCACCAGAAGGGCAGGGTGGGACCCTTAGACTGCATCTCCATTGGGTGTCCTACTGGAGGGGACGGGGCTGTAAAAACAGTGATGCCAATCACAGTTTAGCAGGCGTCAGACCACCTCCTCTCCTCTCCTACCTCCCCTCTCCTACCCATTAGAATAGAAAACAGGAACACAATACATAACAATAACCAGGCTATATACAAGGAGTACCAGTACCAAGTCAATGAACAGGTGTACGAGGTATTTGAAGTAATATGTACATGTAGGTAGGTGTAAACGTGACTAGGCAATCACTATAGATAGTAAACAGAGTAGCAGCAGCTATGTGGATAGTGTGTGTGTGTGGTCAATATCCGTGTGTGTGATTTGTGTTTGTGAGCGTATGTAGTGTGGGTGTTGGAGTATAAGCATGTGTGAGTGTGTGGATAGAGTCCAGTGAGTGTGCATACATAGAGTCAGTGCAAAAAAAAGGTAAATGCAATAGTCTGGGTGGCCATTTGATTAACTGTTCAGCGGTTAGAGGTGTCCAATCTGCCAGGGCACCCAGGCCATCGGCTAGGGCACAAAGGCCATTAACCAAAATAGCCAATTAAATTGATTTGAAAATCGAAAAAACACTAGCTATTCTGTTGAGAAAAACATAAGTGTATGTAAATGTACATCAATTATTTGCATAGGTGATAGCCTATGCATATTAGCTACAGCCTGTCATGTCCAGATCAATGCTGACATGAGGGAGGCACCTGAAAATGAGAAAGACCAGTGAGAAAGGCCACCCACCTTGCAATCTGAGTCGAGGCAGTAAACATTCTGAAACTATTTAACCATAAATGTAACTGTTTAAAACCTGGACGTTCGTGTCATTTCATGAGGCATGTCTTACCGAGTTCTGACCATATGAATGCTAAGGGGATTCTCTTATAAACACTTCCTCATATGCCATTGAAACCAGTATTTCTCTCATGTTCTCAACTTTCTTTCGGTGTCCAGCAGCCAAAGACACAATCATAGTCACATTAACAACCCGTGCTTGTTGTTGCATCTTTAGATCTCCCCTCTTTCTAAATTTCTAAAGGATATTTCAATCTCTGTCATATGAACTCGCTCGCACTTGCGATTCACTTTTGAGAACAGTGTTTACTACTAATTGCTTTTTTTGAACATTCGGCTTATAGCCTACTGCCATTTGTGCATTGCTGTGCTTAATGTAAAGAAATAGCCTAATAGTTTATCAACATTTTAATCTAAAGGTTCTGATCTGTTGCCTTTTAAAATGTTTTTTTGATACAGTGGTTGTATTAATTTGGGATCTATCACGATATCCCACAACTGTCCAAGAGTATGTTAGGAATATTTCTTGCTCGTACAGAACAACAAGCTGACCAATAGAATAGGTCAACTTCTGTACTATGGGGGATAGTAGAAGTTAGTGCTTTTGCTGTTTGTTACTGATCTTGTTGGCGGATGAAAAGTTAAATGTGGACAGTTCTAACATCTTCAATAAGAAGGATGTACACCGTTGAATCCCCGATGTGTCTGTCTTCACTTGTAGCCTACTTTGGATCTGCAATGCCTCTGAAAAGGACCTGATCACGTGACAGGCATTGGCTAATAAGAATTGAGATATGTGAGAGAGCCATGTGAGTGAGAGGTGCTTCGGAGCGTGACGATTGGCAGCCAGGGAATTATAATCATTATATTCAGCCCAAGGGCACAATGGCCACTTTAGCTGCAAGGCATGGATTTTTTCTAGGGGGCATTACGGCCACACAAGGGGGCATCGACGGCCATGCCACCGGGAAATTTGAGACCTGGTCTTATGGCTTGGGGGGGTAGAAGCTGTACAGGTGCCTTTTGGTCGCAGACTTGGTGCTCCGGTACCGCTTGCCATGCGGTAGAAGAGTGAACAGTCTATAGCTTGGGCCGCTACGGTCTTGGGCAATTTCCTGGGCCTTCCTCTGACACCGCCTGGTTTAGAGGTCCTGGATGGCAGGGAGCTCGGCCCTAGTGATGCACCGCCCTCTGTAGTTCCTTGCGATCGAGGGCGGTGCAGTTGCCATATTAATGGTGCAGCTGTAGAACTGTTTGAGGATCTGAGGGGCCATGCCAAATCTTTTCAACCTTTTGAGGGGGAAGAGGCACTGCAGTACCTTCTTCACGGCAGAGCTGGTGTGAGAGGACCATGTTAAGTCCTTAGCTCTGTCGATGTTGATGGGGGGTGTGCTTGCCCCTCTGTTTCCTGTAGTCCACGATCAGCTCTTTTGTCTTGCTGATGTTGAGGGAAATTTGTTGTCCTGGCACTAAACTGCCAGGTCTCTGTCGGCTGTATTATTGTCGTCGGTGATCAGGCCTACTGCCGTCAGCAAACTTGATGATGGTGTTGGAGTCGTGCGTGGCTGCACAGTCGTGGGTGAACAGGGAGTACAGGACGGGACTAAGCACACACCCCTGAGGGGCCCCCGTATTGAGGGTCAGCGTGGCAGATGTGTTGTTACCTACCCTCACCATTTAGGGGCGTTCTGTCATAAAGTCCACGATCCAGTTGCAGAGGGAGTTGTTCAGCCCCAGGGTCCCGAGTTTGGTGATGAGCATGGAGGGGACTATGGTGGTAAACGCCTCAAATTTATTGGCTGAATCCCTAAACATATTCTAGTTTGTGCTTACGAAGCAGTGTTGTGGCTTCGCGTCTGCTTCGTCCAACCACTTCTGTACTGAGCAATACTCCAAAGGACTGAATAATGAAATGCCTATATGGGTCATCCATTAAAACTGTCACTGGGTAGTATCCAGCTTTACATGTATGCTCCACTGACCTTTCACACCTTTGCCATTTATTAGAAACTACTATCACCTCCTTCTACTTGATTTTATGTTAAACACACCATACTGATCATACAAAGTGAATGAACAGACATGGGTCTACGCACAAGGGCAAGCATGGACTTGAAAAGAGGTGCAAACATGCCTTATTCATGACTTTACTGTAAACATGTAACCTGCAGAGGTGGTTCTCAGTTCATGGAATATACATACTGAACAAAAATATAAACACAACATGCAACAATTTAAAAGATTTTACTGAGTTACAGTTCATATTAGGAAATCAGTCAATTTAAATAAATTCATTAGGCCCTAATCTATGGATTTCACATGACTGGGAATATAGATACCTTTTAAAAAAAGTAGGGGCATGGATCAGAAAACCAGTCAGTATCTGGTGTGACCACCATTTGCCTCATGCAGCACGACACATCTTCTTTGCATAGAGTTGATCAGGCTGTTGATTGTGACCTGTGGAATGTTGTCCCACTCCTCTTCAATGGCTTTGCGAATGTGCTGTCATACACATTGATCCAGAGCATCCCAAACATGCTCAATTGGTGACATGTCTGGTTAGTATGCATGCTATGGAAGAACTGGGACATTTTCAGCTTCCAGGAAGAGTGTACAGATCCTTGCGACATGGGGCTGTGCCTTACCATGCTGAAACATGAGGTGATGGCGGCGGATGAAGGGGACGACAGTGGGCCTCAGGATCACGTCACGGTATCTCTGTGCATTCAAATTTACATTGATAAGGGCCTCCCAAGTGGCGCAGCGGTCTAAGGCACTGCATTGCAGTGCTTGAGGTATCTCTACAGACCTGGGTTCTATCCCAGGCTGTGTCACAACCGGCTGTGACCGAGAGTCCCAAAGGGCGGTGCACAATTGGCCCAGCATCGTCCGGGTTAGGGGAATGTTTGGCCAGGGGGGGGCTTTCCTTAGCTCATTGCGCTCTAGTGACTCCTTGTGGTGGGCTAGGTGCCTGCAGGCTGCCTTTGGTTGTCAGTTGAACAATGTTTTCTCTGACACATTGGTGCAGCTGGCTTCTGGGTTAAGCAGGTGGGTGTTAAGGAAAGTCGGTTTGGCGGGTCATGTTTCAGAGGACGCATGACTTGACCTTTGCTTCTCCCGAGGCCGCTGGTGAGTTGCAGCGATGAGACAAGATTGTAATTGGATATCACAAAAAAGGGGGTAAAAAAAGAACATTTAAAACATTTTTTTATTTACATATTTATTTTTTGCCATCAACGTTGATATCAGCAAACCGCCCACTCACACTACACCATACACGTACGTGGTCTGCGGTTGTGAGGTCAGTTGGATGTACTGCCAAATTCTCTAAAACTATGTTCTCTTATTGTAAATAAATGAACATTAAATTCTATGGCAAAAGCTCTGGTGGACATTCCTGCAGTCAGCATGCCAATTGCACGCTTCCTCAAAACTTGAGACATCTGTGGCATTGTGTTGTGTGACAAAACTGCACATTTTAGTCTGGCCTTTTATTGTCTCCAGCTGTTTAATCAGCTTCTTGATATGCCACACCTATCAGGTGGATGGATTATCTTGGCAAAGGAGAAATGCTCACTAACAGGGATGTAAACATATTTGTGCACAACATTTGAGGAAAAATTCAGCTTTTTGTGTGTATGGAACATTTCTGGGCTCTTTTATTTCAGCTCATGAAACATGGGACCAACACTTTATATGTTGCGTTTACATTTTTGTTCAGTGTAGATGAATTACGTTTATAGAGCAAAGGTTCTGCACTGCCTTGAATAGTCATTTCGCATGAAACTCGTCAACTATAAAGGCTATTATGGGAGATGCCATTCGGAGCAGTATAATATACTCTAATATACTCTGACCTCGTCCTCGACTGTTAGACGATTACATTCTTGAAAGGACATTATAACTTCACCTTTTATTAAACTCCTTATATAAATCACCAGCACAGGAGAACCAAACAGCAGTCAGAATGAATGGTAGAGACAAATCTCTGGTATTGGTATACTGAATAATAACATTTTGTCATGATAGGGTCTCAGTTTTCAGGGAATACAAGCCCCAAGTTCACTGTCTTGCCCTGCCAGTGTAGACAATGGGTAGTTCTGTTCGCAAAGAACCTTGGCATGACCCGGGACAACACCCTGTCGTTCTCTGCAAACATCAAAGCAGTGACTCGCTCCTGCAGGTTCATGCTCTGCAACATCCGTAGAGTACGACCCTACCGCAGACAGGTAGTGGCACACGTCCTAATCCAGGCACTTATCTCCCATCTGGACTAGTGCAATGTGCTGGGCTCCCCTCTTGTGCCATCAAACCTCTGCAACTTACCCGGAACGCCGCAAACCGCCTGGCGTTCAACCTTCCCAAGTTCTCCCATGTCACCCCACTCCTCCACAAACTCCAATGGCTTCCAGTCGAAGCTCGCCTCCATTACAATACCATGGTACTTGCCTACAGAGCAGCATGAGGAACTGCCCTTCCCTACTTTCAGGCTATGCTCAAACCTTACACCCCAACCCGTGCACTCCATTCTGCCAGCTCTGGTCTCTTGGCCCTCCCACCCTTACGGAAGGCCACAGCTCATGCTCAGCCCAGTCCAAGGTCTTCTCTGTCCTGGTACCCCAATGGTGGAACCAGCGTCCCTCTGAAGCTAGGACAGCAGAGTCCCTGCCCATCTTCTGAAAACATCTGAAACCCTACCTCTTCAAAGAGTATATTAGGTAATCCCACAGCCCCCCCCCCACCCCGATTCCCAAATTTTCTTACTCAGGCCTCTTTTTTTCCTGCCATTTTAAAGCACATTTCTTGCAATTCTACACATTTTGTAATGCCGATCACATGCAGTTTGTGAATCACTGTGCTAAATGACAAAACTTTAAGTTTGAGATGTTAAGTCTTGGCTAGATTGGTGTTTTGTGCATCTCTTACAAACTGGGCATTCTTGTACAACTATGGTTTCATAAAAGTCTTGATTCGAATGAACACCCTTCTGCTCACTATTTGATGATGTAGGCTACCAGCTCACTGCACGGCATTTTGATAGCAAAACAGCTCAACCATTTCCTTGTTTGTAAAAATCTTGTCCTGTTATGTGATATGCCCCCATTTTGAAACACCAGTGTTAGAGGATGTGCAAAGTCTCCCATTGGACCTTTTGCAGTAACATCTTTCAGAAGAGAAAGCTGACATGGTATGTGCTCTTCTTTCAGCCAAATATACTCTGGGATTGCACTTGGCTCCTACTTAGTATGTGAAGCCACGGATGCCCAGAAAACTAGCACCTTGATATCTATCTTTTAAAACACTCGTATGCATTTGTTCCATGGCTATCAGGAAACCCAAACCCTGACCATATGGCTGAGCCTAACTGAATCTGTGTTCATGCAGATTGAATGTGTTTGTCTATCAGACTGTTAGATATGATAATCTGACTATATTAGAATGTAGTGTGGCTTAACACGCAAATTATAAATATGATAAAGCAGAACAGTGATTAGAATAATGGTTTATATCATTGGAAAACCACACACAGCCTACCGGTGATACAGTGGACAAAAAAGTCACACCCTGGGCCGGAGGGTTCTTCAGCCATAATAACACTGCTATGTGTGTGTGCTTATCTTTGTCCAGAGCGCCCAGTGTGTCCACTACCTTCGGATGCAGAGATCACACAGCGGGATTTGATTTCAGAGGGCAAGATGAAGCTATAGTACCTGTCCAATCCTCTCAGATCTACAGGAGTGCCAATGAGGTCTGGGGGTTGATTTGGGATGGGGCGAGATTGTTGTGCCCTGTCCAAAAAGAACCGTATACCAGATTGCTGATTGACACTAAGACCAATGACAAAAACATCCGGGAAAACAAAAAAGCTGGGGTTGCTGCATGGGCTCAATTAATAATGCCAATTACCCCCCACAGGCAGATGGATCTGTTTGAGCCCAGTCACAGTGTGTGTGTGTGTGTGTGTGTGTGTGTGTGTGTGTGTGTGTGTGTGTGTGTGTATAGTGCTTCTCTATTCTCTAGGAATGTGTTGGTGGTTTATTCTCTCAGGCTGATACTTCTGGGTCAGGATATGTCAAGGCTGTGTCCATTCATTCCATACTCTCTAACACGATTACTACTTGAGACGCCTGAGCTGTTGTTCACAGATCCACTCCATGACTAAGTGGTGTCTAAAGCGGACTGGTGGGTCTCTATAACAGAACAAGATCACCAGCTAGGTGTGCGTCTCTCCTTGACACACAAACGTACGTCAGGGTTTCTATACCAGGTATCAATGATGTGTATTTATAGCTGTATATACGGCTGGTTCTCAGGGCTTTCTTAACTCTCTATTCAATACACATATATTGTCCTCAATCTCACCATAGAGAAATATGAACTGTACAGGAGCATACAGCACATTATTACAGGAGAACAATATAGCATACCACCCTGAATCCCACTCCTGGCTTGCCTCAGAAGCTAAGCGGGGTCGGTCCCTAGAGGGGAGACCAGATGCTGCTGAAAGTGGTGTTGGAGGTCCAAAAAGAGGCACACTTTCCTCTGGTGAAAAAAACAAGGCATCCAATGCCCCAGGGCAGTGATTGGGGACATTGCCCTGTGTAAGGCGCAGTCTTTCGGATGGGACGTTAAACGGGTGTCCTGACTAAATGTCCAATCTGGGCCCTCATACCATCATGTTCACCTAATCTTTCCCACCGTCTCTTCTTCCCTGTAACTATTCCCCAGGTCATTGCTGTAAATAAGAACGTGTTCTCAGTCAACTTACCTGGTGAATTAAAGGGTTAAATACATAAATATGAAGAGGAAAAAGAGCGGAGGAGAGGTGTTATCACTCAATTACACAAACACCCGTCACACACCCAAAAGCACAAAACACTCACCTATAAACAAAATCACAAGATTATTATAAGATAATATTTCCTCCCAAACAAGCCCTCGTCTCTGATCCAAACTCTGTTGTTTGTGTCTGCGAGAGATAGGATGAGCTGGGCAGATGTCAACTCTGTATTTAAATCGTTATCCAGTAAATGTGGTAACATTAACCAGGTTGTTTTTAAAATGGTTAAGTGTGTGTAGGTGTATGTGGAGACAAACACATACAACTGACCTGACAAAGACACCAGCAGCCAAAAACACAAACAGCTAGAGGGACACACATACAGCGGTCTACAGCTGTCTGTTTTCAGTATTCACAAATTGGCAAAAGCAAGAGAAAACAGAGGAAAGGAGAAAGGGAAGGAGAGAGAGAGAGGAGAGAAATGTACAGGGGAAAAAGTACAGGACCTATACAAAGGAAGTAGGGACCGAGAGAGGCACAGGAAAAGGGAGCTTCGGAGGGAGGGGACTAGGGTTAGAGAGAGGAGAGAGGCCAGATGGGGGCATGGGGTGTGTGTGAGCGCACATATAATAATCTGCACTAATCGGGAGCGTGTTAACCCATCTGAGCAGTCAGAGCAGATTATCCCTCTAACAATGGCCTTCCCTCATCTGCTAAATGACCCCATTCGAAATCACATGCTGTCAGTGACAAACACCATCTATACATAGAAGGACCCTCCAGAACACAAAGAACTGCAGGACATTGTCACCTAATACAGTGCATTCGGAAAGTATTCAGACCCCTTGACTTTTTCCACATTTTGTTACATTACAGCCTTATTCTAAAACGGATAAAAAATAGTTTATTCCCCTCAATCAAATAAAATGTTGTGTCAAATGCGCCAAACACAACAGGTGTAGGTAGACCTTACAGTGAAATGCTTACTTACAAGCCCTTAAGACGTGTTAACTGCATTGTTGGTTAAGTAAAAAATAAGAAATAAAAGTAACAATTAAAGAGCAGCAGTAAAATAACAATAGTGAGGCTACATACAGGGGTACCGGTACAGAGTCAATATGCGGGGGCACCGGTTAGTCGAGGTAAAATGTACATGTAGAGTTAAAGTGACTATGCATAGATAATAAACAGAGAATAGTAGCAGAGTAAAAGAGGAGGGCGGGGATGCAAATAGTCTGGTTAGCCATTCGATTAGCTTTTATGTAGTCTTACGGCTTGAGGTAGAAGCTGTTGAGAAGCCTTTTGGACCTAGACTTAGTGCTCCGGTACCACTTGCCGTGCGGTAGCAGAGAGAACAGTCTATGACTAGGGTGGCTGGAGTCAGGCCCTACATTTTTTTTTTTATCACATCCGACCGTGATTGGGAGTCCCATAGGGCAGCGCACAACTGGCCCAGCGTCATCCGGGTTTGGCCGGGACAGGCCGTCATTGTAAATAAAAATGTGTTCTTAATTAACTGACTTGCCTAGTCAGTTAATACCAGTAAATACCTTATTTACATAAGTATGCAGACCCTTTGCTATGAGACTCGACATTGAGATCAGGTGCAGCCTGTTTACATTGATCGTCCTTGAGATGTTTCTACAACTTCACAACTCCTTCGACCTCATGGCTTGGTTTTTGCTCTGACATGCACTGTCAACTGTGGTAAATTCAAATGATTGGACATGATTTGGAAAGGTACACACCTGTCTATATAAGATCCCACCGTTGACAGTACATGTCAGAGAAAAACCAAGCCATGAGGTCAAAGGAATTGTCAGGAGAGATCCGAGGCAGGATTGCGTCGAGGCACAGATCTACGGAAGGGTACAACAACAAAAAATGATACAGCATTGAAGGACATCAAGAACACAGTGGCCTCCATCATTCTGAAATGGAAGAAGTTTAGAACCACCAAGACTCTTCCTAGAGCTGGTTGCCTGGAGCAATCGGGGAAGAAGGGCCTTGGTCAGGGAGGTGATCAAGAACCCGATGGTCACTCTGACAGAGCTCCAGAGTTCCACTGTAGATATGGGAGAACCTTCCAGAAGGACAACAATCGCTGCTGCACTCCACCAATCAGGCCTTTATGGTAGAGTGGCCAGACGGAAACCACTCAACAAAAGGCATATCACAGCCCGCTTGGAGTTTGCCAAAAGTCACCTAAAGGACTCTGACCATGAGAAACAAGATTCTCTGGTCTGATGAAACTAAGATGGAACTCTTTGGCCTAAATGCTAAGTGTTACATCTAGAGGAAACCTGGCATCAACCCCACGGTGAAGCATGACCCTAAAGCACACAGCCAAGACAACACAGGAGTGGCTTCGGGACAAGTCTCTGAATGTCGAGTGGCCCAGCCAGAGCCCGGACTTGAACCCGATGGAACATCTCTGGAGACCTGAAAATGTATGTGCAGCGGCGCTCCCCATCCAACCTGACAGAGCTTGAGAGGATCTGCAGAGAAGAATGGGAGAAACTCCCTAAATACAGGTGTGCCATGCTTGTAGCGTCATACTCGAAGCTGTAATCACTGCCAAAGGTGCTTCAAAGTACTGAGTAAAGGGTCTGAATACTTATGTAAATGTGATATTTCAGTTTGCTAACATTTCTAAAAACCTGTTTTTGCTTTGTCATTGTGGGGTATTGTGTGTATTTTGATGAGGATATATTGTTTTAATCTATTTGAGAATAAGGATGTAACATAAAAAAATATGGAAATAGTCAAGTGGTCGGAATACTTTCCGAATGCACTGTACCCGTCTTCATGAGAAGCAGATACATTGAAAGGAGGATGTATAAAAGCAGTCATCAATAGCAGAAGTAACCCATCACCAAATTAAACACCCACCTATGACCCATAATGTCTATTGAGAACATGATTGTGATTGGAGATTATGATGAAGTGATGAGAGACCTAGAGAGGGGGATTAGACAAGGGTATGAGGGGAAGAAGGGAGAGGGGCAGCAGTCCGAGTCTCCCTGAAGTGTACACTCATTCACTGTCCCTCGTGGATTTAAATGGAATGGACTTGTGTATGAAACAAGCAAACAGGGTGCCCACTTTCATATGCTAAGGCAGACACAGAAACATGTATACACAACCCAGAGACACTGACCACTGGTCCTTGGCAGGTATTTTATTTCATATATAGACGCTTTCTGTAATCAAATGTGAGTGCAATCAAACAACAGCAAATACAAACATTACCGATGTAGTCTGAACCAGGTACACAGGATTAACACTGGGACTCTACCTGGGTTAAAAAGGTACACTCCACAATATGACATCATACACAAATGGGGCAGCACTCTGCTTTACAGACAACCGCAACATTTTTATCTGCCAAGAAAACTGATCACATTGGGAAGAGTCAAGTGTCAGTTTTGGCAGTGTGTTGGTGATTTCCGTAACCAGGAAGTTGCCCTGCAGTCTATGATGACACCACATTGTGGAGTAGGGCTTCTGGCGGCCAACCAGGGGATGATGTCACAAAGCAGGATCAAAGACTTAGCTAAAGCTCCTAAATATTCTTAAACAACTCCATATTTCCTAGTTTACGGAGACTGATTTGAATTCAACTTTAGCTTTCGTAATACTCCGTAAAATCAACAGCTACGCGTGAATGTTGCTCAATGTGATCTGGGCCCGGTTTCACGATAGCGATGGACCTTAGGCTTACAAGTGCTTTAACGATGCATATTTCCTACAACCGCCTGAAGATATAACATGCGTTTAAAAAAAAAACACGCGTAGAGAACTAAGTGCATCGTTGGAGCATGTGTTGATACTGATAGGATCGAAAGGGAGTGCTGCTCTCGGATCAGCTTACTCCATTTACATCTTTACATTATCATTATTTCACAAAACTGACAATGGATCAGCTTCTAGAGAGATATTACCACCTACAGCTGCAAATATTGAGACGGCTTATTTGTGAATGCTTACTCAATAACAAATGCACTATATCACTGATTTGTTAGGCTACACGTCATGAAATATATTGATACAAATTACAGACAGCATCCTACAGTACAGTACATTTTGAAGCATCTTTTTATATGTCGCTTCCCACTGTTTCAATGGCAAAGACATTGGCAACTTTGTATTTGTAGTCAACTTTGTTCTGAAGTTATCGGTGGTCACAGAGCCTGATAAACCATGTGATTATGTTTAGCGGAGATCTGTGTATAAAGTGACGTGGGAGGGCAAAAAAAAATCCATCCAACTCAGCTGTTCTGAGGTGATCGAATGCAGGCGATAGATTACGAGCATCTTCAAATGCAACGTTAATAACAATGGTTTTGGGAAACGGCTCAGAGATTTAACGACGCTCCTACAACGTTTCTAACGATGAGCTTAGCCTTAAAATGCTTTTGGGAAACCGGGCCAAGGTTAACTATTGATCCTGCTTTACTCAGGTGGGCAGAGCAGAGGGGAATAGCTGAGACGGTGGGGTCCAGGAGATGTCTGTTTTTGATCAAAGTGATCAGGTTAACTATTGATCCTCTGATTAGGAGAGCGGAGGGGAGTAGGTGAGGGGTCTGTTTTTGATGCAGCAGGTCCAACCGTGACACCCTAACCCAGTGTTTTCCAAACTCGGTCCATGTTTAGTTTTTTGCCCATGCACCAACACCACTGATTTATATAATGAACTCATCATCAAGCTTTGATTGCTTGAATCAGCTGTGTAGTGTTAGGGCATTTTTTTTATTATTACTTGCACTCCTTGGGGTCCCCAGGACAGAGTTTGAGAAACTCTACCCTAACCCCTGATCTCTCCCTCCCTCAGTTCAGCTGGTGACACAGAACGACGACGTCACACAGAACGCCACCACGCCCAGAGTCCACCATTGTGAGCCCACCCCTACCAGAGAGAACAGAAAACGCTGTAGTCCTCTGCCGAATCCCAAACCAGTCCCTCGCCTCTACCAACTCTCTCGGAAATCACTCCACTGTCACACTTCCTGACAAAACTGATTTCCGGCGTGTCAAGTCAATAACCCCGACCAACTTCGGGACAAAGTCATGACTTGAACGATTCATTTCAAGTTCATAAATTAAATAAAAATGGACATGTAATTCAAATTGAGAAATTCCCCATTGTTTAACGAGATTTAAACCACACTAACAGTTGAACATTTAATTTGGGATGTATTTCACTGCTTCACAAAATAAATGCAAGTGCCTTATCATTAAGCACAACTTTTCAATGTTATTTATGAAATTGCACTTCGTAGTATTCCAACACACAAAGCCAGGTCGAAGTGTCTATCGGAGAGACTAATTAGACCTAAACCCCTCAATATTTTCACTCCCTCAGCTTTGGGACACGTGCATATGGCGGGCTCACATGAATGCACAAATCGAGGGCATTGGAGCGAGTGGAAGGGACTGGTTTGGGATTCAGCACTCCTCTCCCTCTCCTTTTTACCGCTCTTCTCCTTCGTTTATCCGACAGCAAACAGAAAATAAAAATTATCAGAAATCTCCATCCATCAGGAGGAACCAATCAGAGGCGGTCAGGTGGGATCAGTTTGAACCAATACCCATCCTGTAGCTGTGGCGTGGCACATAGGGGGTCAGGTGGGATCAGTTTTAACCAATACCTGTTCAGTAGCTGTGGCGTGGAGCAGAGAGGGTTGTGAGGGATGGGGGGTTGTATAACCGGCAACATGTAGCACGTGGACCCCCCACCCTCTGTGTGTGAGAGAGAGAGAGATACATGCATTTGCAGGGCATGGTGTGTAAGGTTTTAGGGTGTGTGTGTGTGTGTGTTCGGGCGGTTGGGGTTTTCAGGCAGTACAGAGTCCAAGACAAGTACCAGACTGAACCAGTCTGGGTCCCAATTCCCCACCTCCAAACTTCCTTTCTCTCACTCACACACACACACACACACACACACACACATTTATAAATCCACCCCAGGTCCTCATGTCCATGTGTAGTCAGGTGATCAATGTCAACAACAACAACAAAATAAAACACCAGAAAACCTGGATGGTAAAAAACTTCTACCATCCAGGCGCTTCATCAGTCCTTAAAACAACCGCAACACCTCCAAAAACACACTCCTCCCGAGGAAAAGCAGAGTGTGTGTGTGGGTGTGTTCATCCTCACACGCACACACACACACACACACACACGTCGTCCACTGGGCACGTGGAGGAGGCAACTCTCCCTCTGGGTGGCTAGACCAATCACAGGAGGAGACCGGGGTCGCAGTTACCACGACTACCAGGGGTCCTCCAGATCACACTGAGAGAGAACGAGAGAGAGAGAAATGTTTATGAGGCGCCATAGTACATACAATATAAAACTGATGTTATTAATGTACTGATGTTGAAAAGCGGGTGTGCAAGTGGATCAGGAGCTGAGAATGTGAGGGGTTGGTATGTGGGTCAATCTGTGGGATGAGTCGTTCTTGGACTCACCTGATGGTGGCCTACTGAAAGACCGGCTGTGTCCCAATTCTTATACTAGTCTACAGCCTATGTAATAGGCTTTTTGTCAAGAAATAAACATTTGCAGATGATGCTATAAATGCCATGGTGCCATGTAGTAGGAATTCACTGTGCACTATTCAGGACACGAAGAGCAATCACACCCACAATGGAATGTTCACAGGAAAAAGTGATCATATACCATAACAGTCAGACACTGACCAAATCTGACAGTCAAGAGACAAACCAAATCAGATGGACAGATCTTATAATTATTATTAATTCAAATAACTTTTATTGATTATTTTATTCATTCACATATTGCTGTATGGAACAGATTCAGCCCACACATACACACACACACACACACACACACACACACACAGTTATCATATTGTGTCTTGTTGCATACAGTAAGTGCCACCATTCATCAGAGAGAAATACAACTCAGTCTTTAGAAATACAATGACACACACACTTTTTTACTTTGGTATTTTGAACTTTTTAGAACTTTGTATACTGTTCCAGAATTTTGAAGTAGTTACAGTACTGTAGTGGACACACACCTTAACAAATTCTACCAAACACACACCTCAGCTGGCTGCTAAGACCTGTCTCTCTCGGACGGACAGAGAGACACGCAGGCAGACAGAGACACGCAGACAAAGACACGCAGGCAGGCAGACAGACAGACAGGCAGACGCAGACAGGCAGGCAGGCAGACACAGACAGAGACCGACACAAAGAGACACACAGAGAGTGAGTGTGTTGTGCGTGTGTGGGTACAGTGAGAACAAGTATAGGTGGTTTATGGGAACTTGTGTTTTTATATGGACAGTCCAGTAGGTCTTCTCTCTCTCTCTGTCAGGTAGAGGTCCAGACATGATCGGCCCATTGACTTAGACCACTCATCTTTATATCTACCCATTATGGCGTCTGTGAGAGCACGGATGGACTAGACGCTGTGAGAGCACGCATGGACTAGACTAGATTGGGGGGGGGTCAACAACAACAACAGAGATCAGAGGTGAATTAGGAGGGGGGAGGATCTGGTTGGCGAAGCTCAGCAGCTGGAGGATATAGTGGGACGAGGTCTGCCGCCGGAGGTTCAGGTTGGTCAGTGTCTACCGCTGGAGGTTCTGATTGGTCGATGTCTGCAGCCGGAGGTGGTTGTTGGTCGATGTCTGGAGAGGGCGTGTCTTTGCGTTTCTCTGCTTCCGGGGATGAGGGCGTCTCGATGACGACGGGTGAGGGAGGGGGAGAGGGGGGTGAGGGCCGGGGGGAATCAGGGAGGTCGTCAGCGGTAAAGGAGGAGGATTCCTCCCCCGTGTCAGCTGTATTCTCCCCAGGCAGACGGTAGACTGCCAGGGCTTCCTCCAGCACCGAGCGATACTGCCCCCGGTGGTGCAGGCGGAACTGACGCAGCGCCTCCAAGAGGTTGGTCGCCGTACTGCTGCCTCCTCCCTCCTCACTCTCCTCCTCTCCTCCACCTCCAGCACAGGCCTGGCCGGGGCAACACCACGCCACACACACACACACACAAGCTAGTGTCAGACACACACAAGCTAGTGTCAAACACACACACAGGCACACACACTGTCTCACACCATACTACCCCTACCCCTGAGGCCAGCTACCCGTAGTGACATTGTCTTTGTCCAGTGAGGGAGAGGAGAATACAACAGTGCCTTCCCGTTCCCCACTACAACTCCCAACACCCCAAACACAACACAATAAACACAGACTAGACTAGGCCAAATAGTTCATGTTCAAAAGACATCCCGGACTTTTGTGTGATAAAAGGCTGGGACACGGTAGGAAGGAACATCAGGGAGCAGTATTCATGTGATGTGAAACCAAGTCTTGACTCTAGATGAAATATTCAATTTTGATCATGTTTGGTATTTTGACGGTCCTCGAAGCCCATTCACACGCCAGAAGAGTGGTGCTGTTGTGACTGGGCTGGAGTGGGGTCATTGTGGAAGTGGGAGGTCAGGGGTGAGCGGTCAAAGAAGAGTTACTCACCCCTTCCTCTTCTCTTTGTGGGTTCAGCCTGCTGTACACCGCCTCGATCACACTGCGCCTGACCCCACACACACACACACAATTAGACATTCTTATTTGTGAGCTTGATTGAGAAGTTGGATAAATAAATCATGACAGTCTCTCATACTTTCATGAAGAAAGAAGGGGGAGACATTTTAGTGATGTGAAAAGAAAATGGGCAATAAAGCAGCTGTCTTCAGTGTGTGTAGTATTTACTTGCAGGCCAGGCCTCCTCCAGGCGGAAGGTTGGGGATGTTCTCAGAGGCGATGTTCCTCAGAACAGACACCAGGTCAGGAACCCCCTCCTCTCCACAGCCACCCAGCAAATCTAGAGACAGAGACAGGGTTAGAGTGGAAACGCAACAGAATAAAAGACGGACAGTTGCCTCTGACCAGAATATTGGCCGTCATATCCACGTTGAAAGAGCCACTGCTCGTCGACACCCAGCAGGTGGTCACTATAACACACAGCGGCGACAGCTTCTCTATGCTATTAGCCGTTCGTCAGCGTCGTGTGTCCAAGCTCTTAGAAAGGATAGGGGTGTGTGTGTTCTCACCCTCTACACGTGTCTCCAGGTATTTGTCCAGGTCCTCCTCTCTCTTCAGGGCTTCCTCAGACACCTTGGGAGCTCCCGGTAAAGTCACCAACACCACACTCATGTTATCTCTGCTGCCCTGGAGAGAGACACATAAAGAGACCGGGGCTTAGAGTGTGGGTTAGTTAGAGTGTGGGTTAGTTAGAGTGTGGGTTAGAGTGTGTATGTACCTTGTGCAGACAGGTGTCCACCACGGCAGTACAGACTCTTTCCAGGTCGTCAAACACTTGTAGCCGGGACCTGACGAACTCGCACAGCTCCTCGTTGGACATCACGTCCCAGATCCCGTCGCACGCCAGCACCACAAACTCATCCCCCTCCGCAGCACGCTCCAACACACACACCTGGGGGAGGAACACACACCTCAGCTGGAGAGATCACACACACCTCAAGTAGGAGAAAGAGTTTACTATAAGCTGTGCACAGTAATAAAGGCATTTTAAATACACACACACACACACACCTCTGGCTCTGGGCTGACCAGTTGTTCTGTGGGACCCTTCCCATCCACACACTTGTAGTCATAGTCCCCCAGGGCTCTGGACACGGCCAGGGAACCGTTGACCCGCTGGATCATCACTGACCCCCCTGCGTTCTGGATACGCTCCTTCTCTCTGGGGTTGCACGGCTTATGGTCCTGCAGTGAGAAATAGAAAGTGTTTGAGATAGAGGCTGCTGATCTACAAAATGACCTTGCATTCTAAATAACTACTCATTACATGATCAGGGTCAGAGATCATGCGTCTTGCCAAGCTCAAACTGATCCCCTGCTGTCTCTCTCCATCACTCCCTCCCTCTCACTCAGTATATTGTACCTGAGTAGAATGCACCAGTCTCCCAACCTTCATCCCTCTCTCCCCATCCCCCCTTTCAAAAATAACACCTTGCAAATGTATTTCAGACCCCTTGGACTTAACATTTTGAGTTACAAAGTGGGATGAAGGTGGATTTGTCAATCTACATAAAATAAGATATTTTATTTATATATACAGTGGGGAGAACAAGTATTTGATAACCTGCCGATTTTGCAGGTTTTCCTACTTACAAAGCATGTAGAGGTCTGTAATTTTTATCATAGGTACACTTCAACTGTGAGAGACGGAATCTAAAACACAAATCCAGAAAATCACATTGTATGATTTTTAAGTAATTCATTTGCATTTTATTGCATGACATTATTATTTGATCACCTACCAACCAGTAAGAATTCCGGCTCTCACAGACCTGTTCGTTTTTTTTTTAAGAAGCCCTTCTGTTCTCCACTCATTACCTGTATTAACTGCACCTGTTTGAACTCGTTACCTGTATAAAAGACACCTGTCCACACACTCAATCAAACAGACTCCAACCTCTCCACAATGGCCAAGACCAGAGAGCTGTGTAAGGACATCAGGGATAAAATTGTAGACCTGCACAAGGCTGGGATGGGCTACAGGACAATAGGCAAGCAGCTTGGTGAGAAGGCAACAACTGTTGGCGCAATTATTAGAAAATGGAAGAAGTTCAAGATGACGGTCAATCACCCTCGGTCTGGGGCTCCATGCAAGATCTCACCTCGTGGGGCATCAATGATCATGAGGAAAGTGAGGGATCAGCCCAGAACTACACGGCAGGACCTGGTCAATGACCTGAAGAGAGCTGGGACCACAGTCTCAAAGAAAATCATTAGTAACACACTATGCCGTCATGGATTAAAATCCTGCAGCGCACGCAAGTTCCCCTGCTCAAGCCAGCGCATGTCCAGGCCCGTCTGAAGTTTGCCAATGACCATCTGGATGATCCAGAGGAGGAATGGGAGAAGGTCATGTGGTCTGATGAGACAAAAATAGAGCTTTTTGGTCTAAACTCCACTCGCCGTGTTTGGAGGAAGAAGGATGAGTACAACCCCAAGAACACCATCCCAACRGTGAAGCATGGAGGTGGAAACATCATTCTTTGGGGATGCTTTTCTGCAAAGGGGACAGGACGACTGCACCGTATTGAGGGGAGGATGGATGGGGCCATGTATCGCGAGATCTTGGCCAACAACCTCCTTCCCTCAGTAAGAGCATTGAAGACGGGTCGTGGCTGGGTCTTCCAGCATGTGGGCAGTACCTTCAGGCGTTTGGAAAATACTCCCAAGGATGAACCAGACTTGGAGGTCTACAATTTTTTTCTCTGGGGTCTTGGCTGATTTCTTAATTTTCCCATGATGTCAAGCAAAGAGGCACTGACTTTGAAGGTAGGCCTTGAAATACATCCACAGGTACACCTCCAATTGACTCAAATTATGTCAATTAGCCTATCAGAAGATTCTAAAGCCATGACATCATTTTCTGGAATTTTCCAAGCTGTTTAAATGCACAGTCAACTTAGTGTATGTAAACTTCTGACCAACTGGAATTGTGATACAGTGAAATAATCTGTCAGTAAACAATTGATGGAAAAATGACATGTGTCATGCACAAACTAGATGTCCTAACCGACTTGCCAAAACTATAGTTTGTTAACAAGACATTTTAGGATTGGTTGAAAAACTAGTTTTAATGACTCCAACCTAAGTGTATGTAAACTTCCGACTGTGTTAATATTTTTTAATAATAAAAATGTAATAAATAAAATAGTTGTTGCATAAGTATTCAGCTCCCTGAGTTCATACATGTTAGAAACACTGTGGGCAGCAATTACAGCTGTGAGTCTTCAAACTCTTTCAAGATGTTGGGGATCATGGCTAGACAGCAATTTCTGAGTCTCGTCATAGTATTTCAAGCAGATTTAAGTCAAAACTGTAACTTGGCCACTAAGGAATATTCACTGTCTTCTTGGTAAGCAACTTCATTGTAGATTTGGCCTTGTGTTGAAGGTTATTGTAATGCTGAAAGGTGAATTCCTCTCCCAGTGTCTGGTGTAAAGCAGACTGAGGCAGGTTATGCTCTAGGATTTTGCCTGTGCTTAGCCCTAACCCATTTCTTTTTCTTTCCTGAAAAACTCCCCAGTATTTACCGATGTCAAGCATACCGATACCATGATGCAGCCACCATCATGCTTGAAAATAAGGAGGCAGTTGCTTAGTAATGTGTTGTGTTGGATTTGACCCAAACACAGGGCTTTGCAATTAGGCCAAAAAGTATATTACTTTGCCATGTTTTGTTGCATTATTGCATTATTATTATTAGTCACTTGTTCCATACGGGGCGGCAGGTAGCCTAGTGGTTAGAGCGTTGGACCAGTAACTGAAAGGTTGCTGGAACGAATCCCAGAGCTGACAAGGTAAAAATCTGTCGTTCTGCCCCTGAACAAGGAAGTTAACCCATTGTTCCCCGGTAAGCAGTCATTGTAAATAAGAATTTGTTATTAACTGACTTGCCTAGTTAAATAAATAAATTAAATACAAGATGCATGTTTTGGAATATTTTCACTTGGCCATTAATGTGGAGTCACTACAATGTTAATTCATCCTCTCCCATCTCAGCCATTGAACTTAGTAGCTGTTTTAAAAATCACCAAATTGCCCCATGGTAACATCCCTGAGCAGTTTCATTCCTGTCCTAATGCGCAGTTCAGAAGGATGACTGTATCCGAGGTGTCTGGGTGGTTTAACACATAATCCTCAGCGTCATTATAAACTAGACCATGCTTAAGGAGATATTCAATGTCAGATTTGTTATTGTGACCAATCACTGCCCTTTGAGGCTTTTGAAAAGCTCCCTTGTCTTTGTAGATGAATGTGTGTGTGAAATGCAATACTTGACTGAGAGACCTTACAGGTGTTGTATGTGTGGGGGACAGAGGAAGGGTTAGTCATTCAATCATGTCAACCCCTATTATTTGCCAGAGTACACGTAACTTTTGTGATTTGGTCATTTGACCCCTGAACTAATTTAGGTTTGCCTAAACAAAGGGGCTGAACACTTATGAAATTACTATTTTAGTTGACATTTTTTATTCATCTAAAAAAAAAAAGTCTTCCACTTGGACAAGAGTATTTTGTGTATATTGTTGACAAAAACAAACCCATTGTAATTCCACTTAACACAAAATGTGAAGAAAGTGCCTTGATGAATACTTCTGCAAGGCACTGCAAATTGTACCAGTGTATATCCAGTGCAGAGATGTTAACCATTAAAATCGGTTAGCCACCGAAAACACAGTTGACCGATTGTGCTTATTGGTCTATAGGCTAATTTGCATAATTTCGTGGAATGAAATTGGCCGGTGTGTATTTACGAAATAATATATCTTATTTATCACACAAGCAACGTATACAGAGCTTAGTTTGAGCGGAATATCACCTGTCGGGCGAGCGCCTCAAGCAGCTGGTTGCTGCTTGAAGTGAAACATGTAATCTCATAAACCCAGTCGTCGCACAACAATTCTAAATGCAATGTGAAATGTGAAAACGATGTTGGCCACCAGCCTATTAAAACCGCTTTCTATTGCTACACATATTTTTCTTCCCTCCTTATATTAAAGCAACTGTACTGTTTTACAAGCGGAGTAGCCCATGGCTAAAAAGGGACCGTTGGAAACATCCTCAAATCGCCATTTGAGTACGCACTGCGTGATACGTTTTTTAAAACATATTTAAAAAATAAAAAACACATATTTACATCTGTATTCAGACCCTTTGCTATGAGACTAAAAATTGAGCTCAGGTGCATCCATCTCTGCAGCACTCCACCAAAATGCACCTGAAGGACTCACAGACCATGAGAAACAAGATTTTCTGGTCTGATGAAACCAAGACTGAACTATTTGGCCTGAATGCCAAGTGTCACACATGGATGAAACCTGGTACCATCCCTATGGTGAACCATGGTGGTGGCAGAATCATGCTGTGGGGATGTTTTTCAGCGGCAGGGACTGAGAGACAGGATGGAGGGAAAGATAAACGGAGTACACAGCGATCCTTGATGAAAACATGCTCCGGAGCGCGCAGGACCTGAGACTGCGGCGAAGGTTCCCCTTCCAACAGGACAATGACCCTAAGCACATAGCCAAAGCAACGCAGTAGTGACTTTGGGACAAGTCTCTGAATATCCTTGAGTGGTCCAGCCAGAGCCCGGACTTGAGCCCAATCTAACATCTCTGGAGAGATGTGAAAATAGCTGTGCAGCGACGCTCCCCATTCAACCTGACACAGCTTGAGAGGATCTGAAGAGAATGATAAACTCCACAATTACAGGTGTGCCAAGCTTGTAGCGTAAACAAAGTACTGAGTAAAGTATCTGAATACTTATGTAAATAGGATCATTTTTTATTCGTAATACATGTGTGTAGATTGATGAGGGGGAAAAAACTATTTAATACATTTTAGAATAAGGCTGTAACGTAACAAAATGTGGAAAAAGTTAAAGGGTCTGAATACTTTACAAATGCACTATACTCATTTTTTGGAGAACTGGAAATATGACCTTATGAACCTTGCTTCAAAGTAATCGAGCCAAAATCCAACCATATAAACTTTGAGGGAATTATTTTATAAAGACTTCCTCATATGCCATTGAAACCAGCACTTATCTCTTGTTCTACTGGTTTTCAATTCTCTTCCAGAAACTAAAGGCACAATCATAGTCATATTAGCAACCCATCTTAATTCTTGCATCTTCAGATCTCACCTCTTTCTACTTTTCTAACAGAGATTTTAATCTCAGTTACATGAACTGCTCACATCAGGTGACCTTTTGAGAAGTGTTTTCCAGCCGAATGCTTTTGGCCAAATGTTTGAAAATATTTTTTGCATTGACTGCTTCATTACAGTAGCTGTATTTAGGCTAGGATATAAAAATAAAAAAACTTGGGAAATAGAAATATATATTTTGTTTACACATATTTAACCCTTTTTCTTTACCGGTATCGGTTACCTTCAGACGAGTCACGTGACACTTGTGGGGTTCGTGGAGCAAAACGGAGAACACCATCGTGTTTGTGAGAAGCTCCCCCTTAGGACGCTACAAACAATTACGTTAGAAGACCGATTTTCAGATGTCTCATGGTGTGACAAACAACGCTCTAGCTCTGCCACCTTTCACCGCAGATGGTTCTATTTGTGACGCTTGACGCACTGCAATTCCCATCTATCCCATCTCATTGGTTTTGAGGAGAATGTTCCCACGGGGGTGATTGAAACATGAACTGAGGGCCACACTAGTCCAGTTGGTGGTGGTAATGCACATTAAAGTTGGTTGCCAACCGCCATATAAAATCCAAAGAAGAATCCTGAAGGAGGAGATATTACTAGAAACAAACTCGGAGTTGTGCATTTCAAGTTAAAATAACAACCCAATGTTTGCTTGTAAGGACTGGGCAGTTTTTCAGGATAAACAAGAAATGTAATGGAGCTAAGCACTGGCAAAAACCTAGAGGAAAACCTGGTTCAGCCTGCTTTCCACCGGACACTGGGTGATGAATTCCCCTTTTTGCACGACAATAACCTAAAAACACAAGACCAAATATACACTGGAGTTGCTTACCAAGAAGACCGTGAATGTTCCTGAGTGACAGTTTTGATTTGAATCAGCATGAAAATCTATGGAAAGACTTAAATGGTTGTCTAGCAATGATCAACAACCAACTTGACAGAGCTTTTAGAAATACAAATACATAAATGGTGCAAATGTTGCACAATCCCAGGTGTGCAAAGCTCTTAGAGACTTACCCAGAAAAACTCACAGCTGTAATCACCACCAAAGGTGCATCTACAAAGTACTGACTCGGGGGTGTGAATATTTAAGTAAATTTGATCATTTATGTATTTCATTATCAATAAATTTGCTAAAAATTCAAACATGTTCTCACTTTATCATTATGGGGTATTGTGTTGTTTTATTCAAGCTGTAACATTTGGAATAAGTAAGGAGTATGAATACTTTCTGAAGGCACAGTATAGCCTCTTGGCTGTGAGACGATAGGCTTGTCACGTTACAATTAAACTCTTAAAAAAAGGTCCAATGCAGACGTTTTTACCTCAATATCAAAATCATTTCCGGATAACAATGAGAATTTGGGACATTCAGGTTCTATCTGCAAAAAGATGATCCAGAGATAATTGGCTTTAAAGTTGAGAACCCCAATTTGTTTGAATGAAGTCAGCAATTTTTTTATCTTGTATTCTTTTGAACTTATAACACGAATTGGGATATTTAGATTACTATATAGGTAGAGAACATTGAACATAATTTTAGGGCCTAACACCCGCCGCCACATGCATTGGCGGGTAAGATGTCTATTTCACCATTCCATCCTGCTAAGGAAAAGAAGCAACGCAGATGCTAGTCAGATTCTCAATTCCACAGGCACAAACATGACGAGTTGCGCAACCTCCGCAACCTCCCACACTTAAAGGGGCAGGTGAAAACGTTTGTCTAATCGGTGATATTTTCATTAAAAGACTCAGGTCACAAAAAATGAAATGAATTTTTATTTTTTTTAACATGTATTATTTTAGAAACATTACAAAGCATGCTCATCCATTTTTTTCTCTTTTGTTAGTGTCATTTTAGTCTAAAAATACTATTTTGGGTGGTAAAAATCAGAATGGCTGGTAGACTTAAAAAAAAATCTGAGACAGTGGCTGGTGGACCAGAAAAGTTCATGTTATGCCCTGATTGAACAGAACAAGGCTGTCATTGTCAATAACTACATTTTGACAAACATACAAATAGAACCTTATGTAGTCCCAAGATCCCAGATGAAGTACATTACTGTGACTGTTTCCAGTGGCGGTTCTCGGGGCCACTGTGACAACAATTTTGGACCCCCTTGTAGCCCCCCTAAATGTGGAGTATGAAATAATGTTTACATAAATAATGTTTGCTATCGTTCTTTTTTTACATCCGTTATTAGACAGTGGCAACGATGATGATTATGAACATGGTCTTTTGCCTGCTAATGCCTGCAATGTGAAGAAACCGATATGACAAAAACAACGTCTAATGTAACTGGCCCTAGCTTGGACCCCCCAGTTCCAGTTGAAATGGACTAGAACCGCCACTGACTGTTTCCACTTAAAATTGTCAAAATCTTATTAGCCATGAGCAATTAATCAAGCAAGAACTTAGCTAGGACTGTGTGGGAGTGGTCTGAGTGGGTAGGGGAAAACTGAAAATGACCTTTCATTGGCAGAGGTTAGGAGCTCTTATTGGTCTATTAACTAATTTACCGGCTGGTGATGTCACCAGGCAGGCCAAAACTCCACATTCCATCTCACCAAAACAGGCTGAAATTTCAGGCAGTATTTCAAACAGCTCTCACACTAAAGGCATTATCCTAATTTTAACAATTTCACAGTATTATTCCAACCTCAGTGTGGAAATGTATACACCGAGTGCACAAAACCGTAGGAACACCTTCCTAATATTGAGTTATATCCCCTTTGGCCCTCAGAATAGCCTCAATTGATCAGGGAATGGACTATAAAAGATGTCAAAGGCGTTCCACAGGGATGCCGGCCCATGTTGACCCCAATGCTTCCCACAGTTGTGTCAAGTTGACTGGATGTCCTTTGGGTGGTGGACCATTATTCATAGACACGGGAAACTATTGAGCATGAAAAACCAACAGCATTGCAGTTCTTGACACACACAAACCGGTGCGCCTGGCACCTACTACCATACCCCGTTCAAAGGCACTTAAATATTTTGTCTCGCCCATTCACCATCAATAGCACGCATACACAATCCATGTCTTAATTGTCTCAAGGCTAAAAAAATCCTTCTTTAACCAGTCTCCTCCCCTTCATCTAGACTAACTGACATCAATAAGGGATCATAGCTTGCATCCCTAATTTGCATCCCTAATCTAGTGTATTATATTGTACCTGTGTAGAGAATCCAACTCGTCCATCTCGGCTCAGCACGGCCCGGGAGTCGCCACAGTTTATGAAGTAGAGGTGGAAGGGGCTTAGCAGCACACCCACCGCCGTGGAGCCGCTGCGGTCCAGCCCTTGTCGCAGGTCCGTGAAGCTGCGCATGTATTCGTCGATCTTCAGGAAGCCCGTGCGGATCCCATCCTTTACACCTTCCACTGAGCCAGTACCCGGGGTGAACTCCGCCCCCCCTGATAGGATGTGCTCCAGTAGGTGGGCGGAGCAGTAGTTGGCAACGCGAGAGCCGGCATGCCCGTCGTAGACGGCGAAGAAGGACCAGTCGGTGAGGCCGTGGGGCAGGCCCACCATGGCGGTGTGGGCATCCTCCATCTCCACCCGCCAGCCCTGCATGGAGCTCAGGCCGTAATGCAGCCCATTGCCCTCACCATGGGCCGTATGCTTCTCTGTCTTAGGCTTGTCCAGGAACGCCCCCATACCTACAAACTGCTGACAGAGAGAGGGGGAGTACAGAGAGGAGAGAAAACATACATTAAGCTACATTATCAACACAGTCATATTTCAATAGGCCAATGTTTCCTTCAGGAGGTCCTGACACTTCTCTTTTAACCATGTCCATTATGTAGCAATTGTAGGCAATGCAATGCAATTCACAAGCTGCAGTATTACAGGCTCAAGACTGTGATCAAAACACTCGCATTTGCAACCCTTTGACTTGGCAGTGTGAACCCAAATGTTTTACTGGTGGCTAGGGTGCCACTGAAATGTTTTTCAGCTGGTCATGTTAGTTTTTGGTTCACTGTTGTATTATTATCATCATCACGATTTGGGTATGCAGACAAGGTATTCAAAAATGATGGTTTGAAGTCTTGGTTGAATCTTCGCAATACACAATTCAGTTATGCGCTGTTTGAATAACAATTTCTAATTGCTTTCCCAAAAACCTTCCCAATTAAGATGTCGACTGCAAAGTAGGCCCTACCTGGCAAATCAAAGTTTATTTGTCACGTGCGCCGAATACAACAGGGGTACCTTACAGTGAAATGCTTACTTCCAGGCTCTAACCAATAGTGCAAAAAAGGTATTAGGTGAACAATAGGTAGGTATAGAAATAAAACAGTAAAAAGACAGGCTATATACAGTAGCGAGGCTACATACAGACACCAGTTAGTCAGGCTGATTGGAGGTAGTATGTACATGCAGATATGGTTAAAGTGACTATGCATATATGATGAACAGAGAGTGGCAGTATCATAAAAAAGAGGGGGTTGGCGGGCGGTGGGACACAATGCAGATGGCCCAGTTAGCCAATGTGCGGGAGCACTGGTTGGTCGGCCCAATTGAGGTAGTATGTACATGAATGTATAGTTAAAAGTGACTATGCATATTAGAGGTCGACCAATTGTGATTTTCCAACGCCGATACCGATTATTGGAGGACCAAAAAAAAAACGATACCGATTATTCGGCCGATTTTTGAAGTGTATTTGTAATAATGACAGTTACAACAATACTGAATGAACACATATTTTAACTTAATCCATCAAAAAAATCAAATTTAACCTCAAATAAATAATGAAACATGTTCAATTTGGTTTAAATAATGCAAAAACAAAGTGTTGGAGAAGAAAGTAAAAGTGCAATATGTGCCATGTAAGAAAGCTAACGTTTAAGTTCCTTGCTCAGAACATGAGAACATATGAAAGCTGGTGGTTCCTTTTAACATGAGTCTTCAATATTCCCAGGTAAGAAGTTTTAGGTTGTAGTTATTATAGGAATTATAGGACTATTTCTCTCTATACGATTTGTATTTCATATACCTTTGACTATTGGATGTTCTTATAGGCACTTTAATATTGCCAGTGTAACAGTATAGCTTCCATCCCTCTCCTCGCCGCTACCTGGGCTCGAACCAGGAACACATCTATCAAATCATAGACTTAATTATAACATAACACACAGAAATAGGAGCCATAGGTCATCAATATGGCCGAATCCGGAAACTATCATCTCGAAAACAAAACATTTATTCTTTCAGTGAAATACGGAACCGTTCCGTATTTTATCTAACGGGTGGCATCCATDAGTCTAAATATTCCTGTTACATTGCACAACCTTCAATGTTATGTCATAATTACGTAAAATTCTGGCAAATTAGTTCGCAATGAGCCAGGCAGCCCAAATTGTTGCATATACCCTGCCTCTGCGTGCAATGAACGCAAGAGAAGTGACACAATTTCACCCGGTTAATATTGCCTGCTAACCTGGATTTCTTTTAGCTAAATATGCAGGTTTAAAAATATATACTTCTGTGTATTGATTTTAAGAAAGGCATTGATGTTTATGGTTAGGTACAGTCGTGCAACGATTGTGTTTTTTTCGCAAATGCGCTTTTGTTAAATCATCCCGTTTGGCGAAGTTGGCTGTCTTTGTTAGGAAGAAATAGTCTTCACACAGTTCGCAACGAACCAGGCGGCCCAAACTGCTGACTCTGTTGCAAGAGAAGTGACAAAGAAATTCATGTTAGCAGGCAATATTACTTAAATATGCAGGTTTAAAAATATATACTTGTGTATTGATTTTAAGAAAGGCATTGATGTTTAGGTACCTTTTTCGCGAATGCGCACCGATTATATGCAACGCAGGACACGCTAGATAAACTAGTAATATCGTCAACCATGTGTAGTTAACTAGTGATTATGATTGATTGTTTTTAATAAAGATAAGTTTAATGCTAGCTAGCAACTTACCGTGGCTTCTTACTGCATTCACGTAACAGGCAGGCTCCTCGTGGAGTGCAATGAAAGGCAGGTGGTTAGAGCGTTGGGACTAGTTGACCGTAAGGTTGCGAGATTGAATCCCTGAGCTGACAAGGTAAAAATCTGTCGTTCTGCCCCTGAACAAGGCAGTTAACCCACCGTTCCTAGGCCGTCATTGAAAATAAGAATGTGTTCTTAACTAACTTGCCTAGTTAAATAAAGGTGGGGGAAAAAAGCCATATCGGTGTCCAAAAATACAGATTTCCGATTGTTATGAAAACTTGAAATCGGCCCTAATTAAATCGGCCATTCTGATTAATCGGTCGACCTCTAATGCATATATGATAAACAGAGAGTAGCAGCAGCGTGAAAAGAGGGTTTGGGGGGGGGCACACAAATACCGGGGATGTCGGTCCTGTGGGGTGTTTGGAGAATGTCTTGCGCGTCGTCTTTGTTGTAGAAAAAATCTTTGTCTAATCCGAGGTGAGTGATCGCTGTCCTGATATCCAGAAGCTCTTTTCTGACTTAAGATACGGTTGCAGAAACATCATGTACAAAATAAGTTACAAATAACACGAGAAAAAAAACACATAATAGCACAATTGGTTGGGCGCCCGTAAGACTGCTGCCACTTCTTCCGGTGCCATTTTATCCCCCAGAATGATATCATGATCATTTGTATCAAATCACAGGGCATTCTGCCATTACATGTAGCCTACATCATACAAAAATACCTCTAACCTAACAACATTCTCCTGGTAGGAGAATTGAAATTGAAATGAACAATTGAATAAAAGGGCAAATACACACTCCCCCAAAAATGTGTTTGATTGTTCCGAGCCCTCAAGAGTGGTCATCAGAAAGTTGGATGCCAACTGCCGATTACCCCAAAAGAAAAATGTGGGGCTAGCTAGTCAACACTGGAGTTGCTTACCAAAAGCTCTTACAGAAAGCTCTTACAGACTTACCCAGATAGACTCACAGCTGTAATCGCTGCCAAAGATGCTTCTACAAAGTATTGACTCAGGTGTGTGCATACTTATGTAAATTAGATAAGCATTTTCTTTTAAAAAAATATACGAAATACAAGTTTACACTTTGTCATTATTGGGTATTGTGTATAGGGGTGAGAGAAAGAAATCTATTTAATCCATTTTAAAAATTCAGGCTGTAACAACAAAATGTGTGGGGTATGAACACTTTCTGAAGGCACTGTATTGAATTAATTTGATTAAATCAAATTTTTGTTTTAGCACGAAATTCCAAATGCCTGTATCACATGAGAAAAAAAATAAGTTTTTCATGGACCATTTATGTATTTTTTGACTCCTCATTCGCTCGTCCTGTGCTGTGTGTACTTTCCCATTCTCACACACACCAAGCCACTTCCCCTGCCACTCACAACAGAGATAAAAGATCACTTCTTCTTCTCTGGAAAGCCATTTCATCTCGGACCAAACCTCAAATGCAAATACCAACAGAATAGGTCATATGGACAATGAGATATTATTTTACTGTAATAGATGAGAATGTTAGCGCAGAGCAGACCCTACTAACACTGGAGTATCCATGAACATTGATTCTGGAAAAGCGCGGCAGTGCAGTGCAGTGCCACGTATCGCCAGCAGGATTATAGCCATAGACTTATTTGCTAGCTTTCTACTTTGTGTGTTATACATTTGCAATGAATATAAAAATATGCATTTATTGATTTCACCATCTAAGCCAAGAGGACAGGCTAGCATGCTGTTCAAATTTCAAACAGCTAGAGTCAGACAGGAGGGTGTGCTCATAACAGTTCAACTGTTTTGCCTTGTTAGCTAGCAAATAGATCCAAGTTGGCTCGACTTGAAATAAAGATTAGTTGACTAATCACTAGAACATGGGCTTGTGCTTGTTTATGAGATGTTTGTTAATTCTCTAAATGCCTACATTTACATTTACATTACATTTAAGTCATTTAGCAGACGCTCTTATCCAGAGCCTACTATAAGAAGGTGTTCATTATTAGTGAATTATGCATGGTTCTGGTTAAATTTGTAACAAAAAAGGGGCATTTTCATAGAGACTTGAAAGCCAGATCAGTGATTAAAAAAAAAGCAGATAAACCCATTTTGATACAATTATTAGTGGGTCTTATGGTTGTGGAAGGCCTATATGTAGCCTAGGTATAATTACACAAGCCCTGAATTCATTAGATTATTGCTGACTGCTTGAAAATGCAGTCTATTGACCTTTGGAAATTGTGCAACAAAGCTCATAGAGAAAAATAAAACTAAGATATTAAGTTAAAAATAACAAAAAGATTTATATGCCATATCGACCAGCCCTAAATCGCGCGAGTGCGCACACAAACTCGGCACGACAGGCATGTGCCCAAAAAAGGTTGATAGGCACAAAGAATGACTCCCCAGCTGGCCTCGGAAGAATGAGAGTGTGTGTGTGTGTGTGTGTGTGTCAGCTCGGGGGATCCAATCTTGCAACCTTACAGTAAACTAGTCCAACGCAATAACGACCTGCCTCTCTCTCGTTACACTCCACAAGAAGACTGCCTGTTACGCAAATGCAGTAAGCCAAGGTAAGTTGCTAGCTAGCATTAAACTTATCTTATAAAAAACAATCAATCATAACCACTTGTTAACTACACAAGGTTGATGATATTACTATCTTACTATCTATTATTATCTAGCGTGTCCTGCGTTGCATATAATCTGACTGAGCATACAAGCAAGTATCTAAGTATCTGACTGAGCGGTGGTAGGCAGAAGCAGGCGCGTAAACATTCATTCAAACAGCACTTTCGTGCATTTTGCCAGCAGCTCTTCGTTGTGCGTCAAGCATTGCGCTGTTTATGACTTCAAGTTTATGACTTCAGCTGTTTATGACTTCAACTCCCGAGATTAGGCTGGTGTAACCGATGTGAAATGGCTAGCTAGTTAGCACGCGCTAATAGCGTTTCAAACGTCACTCGCTCTGAGCCTTCTAGTAGTTGTTCCCCTTGCTCTGCATGGGTAACGCTGCTTCGATGGTGGCTGTTGTCGTTTTGTTGCTGGTTCGAGCCCAGGGAGGAGCGAGGAGAGGGACGGAAGCTATACTGTTACACTTGCAATACTAAAGTGCCTATCAGAACATCCAATAGTCAAAGGTTAATGAAATACAAATGGTATAGAGGGAAATAGTCCTATAATTCCTATAATAACTACAACCTAAAACTTCTTACCTGGGAATATTGAAGACTCATGTTAAAAGGAACCACCAGCTTTCATATGTTCTCATGTTCTGAGCAAGGAACTTAAACATGAGCTTTTTTTACATGGCACATATTGCACTTTTACTTTCTTCTCCAACACTTTGTTTTTGCATTATTTAAACCAAATTGAACATTTGTCATTATTTACTTGAGGCTAAATTGATTTTATTGATGTATTATATTAAGTTAAAATAAGTGTTCATTCAGTATTGTTGTAATTGTCATTATTACAAATTAAAAACATTTTTAAATAAAAAAAAGTTTAAAAAAAACATTTAAAAAAAATAAAATAATTAAGAATCGGACCATTAATCAGTATCGGCTTTTTTGGTCCTCCAATAAATCGGTATCAGTATCGGCGTTGAAAAATCATAATCGGTCGACCTCTACTACTAGCCCCCTATTCCCCATCAGTCCCTCAACTATCCCCCTATCCCACTACTAGCCCCCTATCACTCCCTCTCAGCCTCTACAATCCCCCTAACACTACATTGGTTACTGTACCCCCCATCACTCCCTCTAAGACTAGGCTACCCCTTCATCCCTATACTCAGAGTCGATATCCACCTAATAAAGAATTCCAACTACGCCCACAAATTGGATAAAAACATTATTTCCAATTGAGCCCCATTTAAAAAGGAGCCAACTTCGACGTACATTTTTTGTTATACAGAAACAACAAAACATGCCGAAAACCTGCTGTGTTGTTCAATGAACAGTGCCAGTTAAAAGTTTGGACACACCTACTCATTCAAGGATTTAAAAAATATATATAGATATATATATTCATGGGTATTATTTCATAGTTTTGATGTCTGCACTACTATTCTACAATGAATAGTAAAAATAAAAACCCTTGAATGAGTAGGCATGTCCAAACTTGAGTGGTACTGTACATGTAGCCAGGTCAAAAATCCTGACTTCTGGTTCACAATGCTCCCAGGTAGGGAAATAGAGCCCGTGAGAAGAGCCCTGTGGCTTCAGGCTATTAGGCGTGGGAAAGTGGGAACACGGTGTCTAAGTAGGCTACACGTAGCTATGTGTGTGGAAAACATTCAAATCACATGTAAGATATTTAACTTGTTTAGTACAGTCCGTTTGTAACTCCACTCACTACTTGTAGCTGTACAGTCTGTTTGTTCGTGTTGTTGGTAGCTAGCTAGCATTCACTCAATTGGCTGCTAGCCAATGGGGTAACCTAGGTAACCACAGGTTGTTTTCCCCACAGGCAGGCAGCGATATTCTATATAATACCGATTGGGTCTATATCAATGTGTGTGTGTGTGTGTGTTTGTGTTTGTACAGAACGTCTGTCATGTTAGGCAGTACAACTCTAAAATAAAACAAACTCACTACTGTTGCCTAGCAACCACACATGCAGTCTAGGCTTCATTCAGCTACCTCACACACTCTCTCAAAAAAATGGGAGCAGTGTGTGTGTGTGTGTGTGTGCGTTAGAGGAGGAACTAGTTACATTGCCCAGCCAGAAACGGCAGGGAATCAAAGCTCCAGCCTTCTTAGTATCCCCTTTATTCTCCTGTGGCATTTGGATGGACTGCCACACACACAAAAAGTGACATAGGTGTTATTGCGACACATACACCCCAGTTTAGGGACGAAACCACAGACTCTCGACCACTCAACCCTCGAAACTGATGTCGCCCAACTTAAAACCACAAGCCGAAACCAGGTCTCAGATCTCCCACAGCCACACATGGTTGTCAAGAACCACTGGCTCTGCAGAGGGAAGTGGAGGCCAGTGATTACATAACTCTAATGAGCGCAGAGCACAGCTCTGTGGTCACACACATACGTCACTTTTCCAACTGTTCACAGATCCATTTAGAGTATTCCATTAGGCTTGCGAGAAAGGAATTTCTCTGTACTTGTGCACGTGACATTACAACCTATTTGAATTCAATAATTTTTTGACAGAACCCCTTTTGACTTGATCAAAACCTTCCATAAATATTTCCCCATTGTATAAGTGCTCAGAAAGTGACTTTTTGCATACCCCACCATGAGACAGTCATGTCTTCATCACTGGAAAAGATAAACAGTTGAGATTGATATTTAAAAGTTTACAAACAGGGTTGTCATTTGATAATTTCTGGAGATTGCTCTTTCTGATATTTCTTAAACCATTTTTGGGGATTTGTGTGTATTTGTAGGTATATAGTGCACTGTTGGCGCTAGAAACATAAGCATTTCGCTGCACCTGCGATAACATGTGCTAATTACACTACATGACCAAAAGTATGTGGACACCTGCTCGTCGAACATCTCATTCCAAAATTATGGGTATTAATATGGAGTTGGTCCCCCCATTTGCTGCTATAACAGCCTCCACTCTTCTGGGAAGGCTTTCCACTAGATGTCGGAACATTGCTGCGGGGACCTGCTTCCATTCAAACACAAGAGGTCGGGCGCTGATGTTGGGCTATTAGGCCTGGCTCGCAGTCTGCATTCGGATTTCAACCATGAAAAACAGCCCCAGACCATTATTCCTCCTCCACCAAACTTTACAGTTGTCACTATGCATTGGGGCAGGTAGCGTTCTCCTGGCATCCGCCAAACCCAGATTCGTCCAACGGACTACCTGATGGTGAAGCGTGATTCATCACTTCAGAGAAAGCGTTCCCACTGCTCCAGAGTCCAATGGCGGCGAGCTTTACACCTCCCCAGCCGACACATGACATTGCGCATGGTGATCTTATGTTCTCAGAATGACCTTCTTGATCCAAATCAGTCAGGTTTCAAGACTAGTCATTCAACTGAGACTGCTCTTCTCTGTGTCACGGAGGCGCTCCGCACTGCTAAAGCTAACTCTCTCTCCTCTGCTCTCATCCTTCTAGACCTATCGGCTGCCTTTGATACTGTGAACCATCAGATCCTCCTCTCCACCCTCTCCGAGTTGGGCATCTCCGGCGCGGCCCACTCTTGGATTGCGTCCTACCTGACAGGTCGCTCCTACCAGGTGGCGTGGCGAGAATCTGTCTCCGCACCACGTGCTCTCACCACTGGTGTCCCCCAGGGCTCTGTTCTAGGCCCTCTCCTATTCGCGCTATACACCAAGTCTCTGTCATATCCTCACATGGTCTCTCCTATCATTGCTATGCAGACGACACACAATTAATCTTCTCCTTTCCCCCTTCTGATAACCAGGTGGCGAATCGCATCTCTGCATGTCTGGCAGACATATCAGTGTGGATGACGGATCACCACCTCAAGCTGAACCTCGGCAAGACGGAGCTGCTCTTCCTCCCGGGGAAGGACTGCCCGTTCCATGATCTCGCCATCACGGTTGACAACTCCATTGTGTCCTCCTCCCAGAGTGCTAAGAACCTTGGCGTGATCCTGGACAACACCCTGTCGTTCTCAACTAACATCAAGGCGGTGGCCCGTTCCTGTAGGTTCATACCTGTCTCTTATACACATCTAGATGTGTATAAGAGACAGGTACGACCCTGCCTCACACAGGAAGCGGCGCAGGTCCTAATCCAGGCACTTGTCATCTCCCGTCTGGATTACTGCAACTCGCTGTTGGCTGGGCTCCCTGCCTGTGCCATTAAACCCCTACAACTCATCCGCTCGTCTGGTGTTCAACCTTCCCAAGTTCTCTCACGTCACCCCGCTCCTCCGCTCTCTCCACTGGCTTCCAGTTGAAGCTCGCATCCGCTACAAGACCATGGTGCTTGCCTACGGAGCTGTGAGGGGAACGGCACCTCCGTACCTCCAGGCTCTGATCAGGCCCTACACCCAAACAAGGGCACTGCGTTCATCCACCTCTGGCCTGCTCGCCTCCCTACCTCTGAGGAAGTACAGTTCCCGCTCAGCCCAGTCAAAACTGTTCGCTGCTCTGGCACCCCAATGGTGGAACAAACTCCCTCACGACGCCAGGTCAGCGGAGTCAATCACCACCTTCCGGAGACACCTAGAGTTAGATGCACTATTGTAAAGTGGTTGTTCCACTGGATATCATAAGGTGAATGCACCAATTTGTAAGTCGCTCTGGATAAGAGCGTCTGCTAAATGACTTAAATGTAAATGTAATCTTAGGCTTGTGTTCTTTGGCGGTTATTATGCTGACGTTGCTTCCAGAGGCAGTTTGAAACTTGGTAGTGGGTGTTGAACCGAGGACAGGCGATTTTTATGAGCTACGCGCTTCAGCACTCACCGGTCCCATTCTGTGAGCTTGTGCGGCCTACCACTTCGAGGCCGAGACGTTTTTGCTTCTAGACGTTTCCACTTCACAATAACAGCACTTACAGTTGACTGGGGCAGCTCTAGCAGTGCAGACATTTGATTAACTAACTTGTTGGAAAGGTGACAGTCCATTCAGATCTACATCCCAGCACACCTGACATAGCTAACAGAGATCTTGATGAATTGATTAGTTTAAAATCACGCCTGTTAGTGCTGGGCTGGAACTAAAGCCTGCTGAAACTGTAGCTCTCCAGGACCAGGGGAGGAAACAAGTATTGTTACCTGTCCAATAATAAATACAAAGTCTTGTTCCAAAACATTTTTTGTGCGGATGTAACCGGTATGAAATGGCTAGCTACTAAGCGGTGCGCGCGAGTAGCATTTAAATCTGTGACGTCACCCGCTCTGAAAACTTGAAGTAGTTGTTTCCTTTGCTATGAAAGGGCCGCGGCTTTTGTGGAGCAATAGGTAACGATGCGTCGTGGGTGACTATTGGGGCAAGGAGAGGGACAGAAGCAAGCCTGTCACACCATCTGAACACGGCCCTGTACTGAACCTCTCAGCCTCGCACTCCACTTCCCTCATAGTGATGGGAGACAGAAATCTAGTTTTAACTGCATCAAATGTCATAGCTTGTTCTCCATCTTTTTAAAATAGAGAGCCAATTAGTTTTTAGCACTTTTTTCCCATGACTGATAAACTATTTTTCTCATGGCTCCCTCATCCATCAGCAGCAGAAATATCTTTGGAACATCGAATCGCAACACATATACTGAACAAAAATAGAAAACGCAACATGTACTGTTGGTTCCATGTTTCATGAGCTGAAACATAAGATCCAGAAGTGTTCCATACTCACAAAAAGCTTATTTTGCTCAAATTCGTTTACATCCCTGTGAGCATTTCTCCTCTGCCAAGATAATCCTAAATAACCTGACAGGTGTGGCATATCAAGAAACTGATTAAGTTTATAGTACAGAAATTAACATAAAATTCTCTGGCAACACCTCTGGTGGACATTCCTGCAGTCAGCATGCCAAATGCCCGCTCCCTCAACTTGAGACATCTGTGGCATTATGTTGTGACACAACTGCACATTTTGGTGACCTTTTATTGTCACCAGCACAAGGCGCACCTGTGTAATGATCACGCGGTTTAGAGAATTTGGCAGAACGTCCTACCGGCCTCACAGCTGCAGACCACATGTCACCACGCCAGCCCAGGTCCTCCACATCAAATCTAATTTTATTGGCCACATATTTAGCAGATGTTACTGTGGGTGTAGCGAAACGCATCCAGCTTCTTCCCCTGCGGGATCAGTGGGAAAATGCTCACCTTCGATGGCCACAGAGATGCCATGACGAAAACCTGAGGCCCATTGTCTTGCCATTCATCCACCACCATCACCTCATGTTTCAGCATGATAATGCACAACCATGTCACAAGGATCTGTACACAACTCATGGAATGTAAAAATGTCCCAGTTCTTCCATGGCCTGCATACTCACCAGACATGTCACCCATTGAGAATGTTTGGGATGCTCTGGATTGACATGTACGACAGCAGGTCCCAGTTCCTGCCAATATCCAGCAACTTTGCACAGCCATTGAAGAGTGGGACGATATTCTACAGGCCACAATCAACAGCCTGATCAACTCTATACACATGAGATGTGTCAAGTTGCATGAGGCAAACAGTGGTCACACAAGACACTGACTGGTTTTCTGATCCACGCCCATACTTCGTGGTATTCTATGACCAACAGATGCATATCAGTATTCCCAGTCATGTGAAATCCATAGATTGAGCATATTGGGCATATTGAATTAATTTAAAATGACTGATTTCCTTATATGAACTGTAACTCAGTATAAAATCTTAGAAATGTTGCATGTTGCGTTTATAGTTTTTAAAAATCGTGAGAATCGCAATAGATGTAAAAACAAAATGCACTAAAGTCTCATGATCATATCATGAGGTCCCTGGCAATTCACAGCCCTACTCTCTCGGTCCGTCTTCTACCTACGAGTGATTCCTCATGAAACCCAGACAACAAAATACCATGATCAAGGGGACTTTCACAAAATGTAATCCATACAATAGTCCTTTGGAGGAAGGATTGTTGACATATTTTGACATTTGTACAGTGCTCTCCACTAATATTGGCACCCTTGGTAAATACAGTTGAAGTCGGAAGTATACATACACCTTAGTCAAATACATTTAAACTCAGTTTTTCACAATTTCTGACATCTAATCCTAGTAAAAATGCCCTGTTTTAGGATCACCAATTTATTTGAAGAATGTGAAATGTCAGAATAATAGTAGAGTGATTTATTTCAGCTTTTCTGACCCAGTGGGTCAGAAGTTTACATACACTCAATTACTATTTGGTAGAATTGCCTTTAAATTGTTTAACTTGTCAAACGTTTCTGGCAGTCTTCCACAAGCTTCCCACAATAAGTTGGGTGAATTTTGGCCCATTCCTCCTGACAGAGCTGGAGTAACTTAGTCAGGTTGTAGGCCTCTTTGCTCGCACACACTTTTTCAGTTCTGCACACACATTTTCTATAGGATTGAGGTTAGGGGTTTGTGATGGCCACTCCAATACCTTGACTTTGTTGTCCTTATGCCATTTTGCCACAACTTTGGAAGTATGCTTGGGGTCATTATCCATTTGGAAGACCCATTTGTGACCAAGCTTTATGACTGATGTTTTGAGATGTTGCTTCAACATATCCACATAATTTTCCTCCCTCAATGATGCCATCTATTTTGTGAAGTGCACCAGTCCCTCCTGCAGCAAAGCACCCCTACATTATGCTGCCACCCCCGTGCTTCACGGTTGGGATGGTGTTCTTCGGCTTATAAGCCTCCCCCTTTTTCCTCCAAACATAACGATGGTCATTGTGGCCAAACTGTTAGATTTGTTTCATCAGACCATTTCTCCAAAAAGTACGATCTTTGTCCCCGTGTGCAGTTGCAAACCGTATTGGAATTGTGATAGTGAATTATAAGTGATATAACCCTGTCTGTAACAATTGTTGGAAAACATTACTTGTGTCATGCACAAAGTAGATGTCCTAACCGACTTGCCAAAACTATAGTTTGTTAACAAGAAATTTGTGGAGTGGTTAAAAAATGAGTTTTATTGACCCCAACCCAAGTGTATGTAAACTTCCGACTTCAACTGTATGAGCAAACCACGCTGTAAAAAAATATATATATATATATATATATACACTGCTCAAAAAAATAAAGGGAACACTTAAACAACACAATGTAACTCCAAGTCAATCACACTTCTGTGAAATCAAACTGTCCACCTAGGAAGCAACACTGATTGACAATAAATTTCACATGCTGTTGTGCAAATGGAATAGACAACAGGTGGAAATTATAGGCAATTAGCAAGACACCCCCAATAAAGGAGTGGTTCTGCAGGTGGTGACCACAGACCACTTCTCAGTTCCTATCGGTGCTTTCACTCTAGTGGTAGCATGAGACGGAGTCTACAACCCAGACAAGTGGCTCAGGTAGTGCAGCTTATCCAGGATGGCACATCAATGCGAGCTGTGGAAAGAAGGTTTGCTGTGTCTGTCAGCGTAGTGTCCAGATCATGGAGGCGCTACCAGGAGACAGGCCAGTACATCAGGAGACGTGGAGGAGGCCGTAGGAGGGCAACAACCCAGCAGCAGGACCGCTACCTCCGCCTTTGTGCAAGGAGGAGCACTGCCAGAGCCCTGCAAAATGACCTCCAGCAGGCCACAAATGTGCATGTGTCTGCTCAAACGGTCAGAAACAGACTCCATGAGGGTGGTATGAGGGCCCGACGTCCACAGGTGGGGGTTGTGCCAGGACGTTTGGCATTTGCCAGAGAACACCAAGATTGGCAAATTCGCCACTGGCGCCCTGTGCTCTTCACAGATGAAAGCAGGTTCACACTGAGCACATGTGACAGACGTGACAGAGTCTGGAGATGCCGTGGAGAACGTTCTGCTGCCTGCAACATCCTCCAGCATGACCGGTTTGGCGGTGGGTCAGTCATGGTGTGGGGTGGCATTTCTTTGGGGGGCCGCACAGCCCTCCATGTGCTCGCCAGAGGTAGCCTGACTGCCATTAGGTACCGAGATGAGATCCTCAGACCCCTTGTGAGACCATATGCTGGTGCGGTTGGCCCTGGGTTCCTCCTAATGCAAGACAATGCTAGACCTCATGTGGCTGGAGTGTGTCAGCAGTTCCTGCAAGAGGAAGGCATTGATGCTATGGACTGGCCCGCCCGTTCCCCAGACCTGAATCCAATTGAGCACATCTGGGACATCATGTCTCGCTCCATCCACCAACGCCACGTTGCACCACAGACTGTCCAGGAGTTGGCGGATGCTTTAGTCCAGGTCTGGGAGGAGATCCCTCAGGAGACCATCCGCCACCTCATCAGGAGCATTCCCAGGCGTTGTAGGGAGGTCATACAGGCACGTGGAGGCCACACACACTACTGAGCCTCATTTTGACTTGTTTTAAGGACATTACATCAAAGATTGATCAGCCTGTAGTGTGGTTTTCCACTTTAATTTTGAGTGTGACTCCAAATCCAGACCTCCATGGGTTGATAAATTTGATTTCCATTGATAATTTGTGTGTGATTTTGTTGTCAGCACATTCAACTATGTAAAGAAAAAAGTATTTAATAAGAATATTTCATTCATTCAGATCTAGGATGTGTTATTTTAGTGTTCCCTTTATTTTTTTGAGCAGTATATATATATATATATATAATACAAATCTTTGTTCATCCTCTTGATATTTCATAAAAAATATTCACAAAAATCTAACTTTCAATTAAAGTAAAATAATTGACAAACAAATTAACATAAAACAAATATTTCTCAAATATATGTGCGCCACAATTATTGGCATCCCTTCATTCAATACTTTGTGCAACCTGCCTTTGCCAAGATAACTCAGAGCTGTTTTCTCCTGTAATGGGTAAGGAGGTTGGACTATGATGAGACTATTCCTCCATAGAGAATCTCTCCAGATTCCGAGGTCCACGCTTGTGAACTCTCCTCTTTAGCTCTTCTATGGGGTTTAGGTCAGGGGACTGGGATGGCCATGGCAAAACCTTGATTCGGTGGTCAGTGAACCATTTTTATGTTTATGTTGAGGTGTGCTTTGGTTCGTTGTCCTGCTGGAAGATCCAACCAAAGCCCAGTTAAAGCTTCCTAGCAGAGGCAGTCAGGTTTTGATTTAATAGCTGCTGGTACTTGGAGTCCATGATAACTTGTTAGGATACATACTTTCCAGGTCCTTTGGAAGAAAAACAGGCCCACAGCAAAGATAAACCACCATACTTCAGTGGGGATGAGGGTACTTTTCTGCATGGATATCTTTCTGTCTATGCCAAACCCACTACTGTGTTTGTTTCCAAAAAGCTAAATTTTGGTCTCATCTGACCATAGAACCCGGTCCCATTGAAAGTTCCAGTAACGTTCGGCAAACTGTAGGTGCTTGAGTGTTGTTTGATGACAGCCCAGGCTTTTTTATGGCAACCCTCCCAAACAACTTGTGGTTACGTAGGTGGCGTCTGATCGTAGTTTGAGACTTTCTGACCCCAAGACCCAACTAACATCTGCAATTCTCCAGCTGTGATCCTTGGAGATTTTTTGGCCACTAACTATCCTCCTCACTGTACGTGTGGTCAATATAGACACACGTCCTCTTCCAGGCTGATTGTTAAAATCTCCAGGTGCTTTAAACTTCTTAATTATTGCCCTGATAGTGGAAATGGGCATTTTCAAATGTTGAGCTATTTTTTCCATAGCCATTTCCTGATTTGTGCAACTCAACAACCTTTTGTCGCACATCATTACTGTCTTCTCGGGTCTTTCCCATAGTGATGGATGAACTTGGTCTGTAAGTTACCTCATATTTATACCCCAGTGAAACAGGAAGTCATGGCATACCACTTAAGTATTCCTAATCCCTCAGGTGACCTTAAAAATGTAAAATATGAATGGGAATATACTTCAGTTAGAGTTTACTCATAAGAATTTCTAGGGGTGTCAGTAATTGTGGCACACGTTTGAGAAAAATATTTATTTCACAATAAAAAAAATTCAATCATTTTACTTCAATTAAAAAGTTATTTTGAATATTTTGAATGAAAGACCAAGAGGATAAACAGCAGAGACATGTTTTTTGCAGCCTGTTTTGCTCATTTATACCAAGGGTGCCAATATAAGTGGAGGGCACTGTATCTAAAAGCATAATTGAAAAAAAATGAATCAAAGTTGGCCTTACCCAGGCCTCCTTTAAGACTCCATGTTTCATCTGTAGATGCTACAAAGCAAAAATTGCTGTCATATTAAGCTTGTCTGCTTGCTCTGTAGTATGAGTAGTATTTTAATGTCAATAAAAAAAACATTATGGACATTATGAATATTGACCAAATTAAACATGAATATTCTAAATAATAAATATACCTATCAGTCTTCTAGTAGTAATAAAGATAGGGATGTGTAAATGACATGGTGCTGTCTAAGTTAACATAATTGCACCTAGAGGCACTACTCTGTGTGTGTGTGTGTGTGTGTGTGTGTGCTCCACGTCATGTAACCATGATTGTGTTCCGACATCAGTACAGCTCAGTGTAAACAAGTATGTATACCGGTAGGGTCAGTATCTTCTGGCAAGGTGAATGGGACAACATCGGGAGTCTGTTGGTTTGACTCCCTGCGTTGGGCATCGTTCTGGTGTGTGGCGACGGAAAATAACCCTACAACAATATAGCCGGATACTAGGACCCCTGGGGGTACTTAGCCTAGCCACAGGGAGTACTTAAGACTCATGAGACAATATGCTTACTACGGGTAAAAAGAACATGAGGGGATACTTCGGGTAGAGCAGAATTCAGTTGGTGGTACATTTACAGTAAACGAAAAAGGTTAGGAACCACTGGATTATATAATTAACTGTGCTAATATTACGATTGATCAGATTATTTCTGGCACGAGCGGATGTTTGTTGGTTGCGTTAAAACTGACAACAAACCAAACGCCACATTTAGCTAGATAGTTGACGTTAGAAAGGTGTCACCTAAAAAAATAAACGGCTATCTATTTAGCTAAATAGTTGGCAAAATAATGACATTTCCCTGCCCACGCACAGTATTTGAAAACAAGTGATGTACCTTTTAGACGACGTTGACAGTCAAAAGCATGTAACTAACGTTAAACGTTAGCTGCTATTCAAAATAACGTCACACAAATTCATGTTCATGCGAGAATCAATCACTGGTGACGATAACGTCAGCTACAGTTGTAAGCTAGTTAAATGCGAATAGGCCATGCTAGGCTAACGTTAGCAAGCTAGCCAACACAACGATTGCCCCCTAGCTAAACCTCTTCATTTATACTTACGTTTCCAACTGTAAAACGAATGTAGATGTTTTTTAGGTCCCTGAGTAGTGGGTATCGTCGTGGTGATATATTGTTTTGTTTCCTTACTTGACAAAACAAAATATGCGAGTTTGGCCTCAGATGAGCGGCGATAATTCCTTTCTCGGCGGTTCCCTGCTTGGATGGCGTAGGTTTTTACGCATGTTTGACACCAAATAGGTTTCTCACATCAAAAAAATAAAACTGTTCAGTACGTTTCTACACAAATATGGACAGTAAGAATTGGTTATAATAGACAACACAGGCGAATCTCGCACTTTCGTCCTTTGGGTGCTGAACAAGAGGAGGTGCTATTTTTGGTACTTGTTCGGTGATTGGTCAAGAATTATCGAGGGTGCTAACATTGATTGGTTGAAATTGCTTTCAATCAGCTCTGCCCCCGTTCAAATCTGCCGTTTCATTGGTTGACGTGTAACCGTCTGACGTTTATCAAAGATGCGCTCGTTTTCCCCGATGGCATGTCCCGACATCAGCAGATGAGCTCAGGGATTGAAAGTCAGTTACAACAACAAAAAATTGTTTTTAGTTTTAGACAATGATGTGATCTTCCCATACTTCAAAAGATTTACAACTTGATTATTCAAAACACCTAAGACACACACACACACATAGGAGAGGGAGTGACAGTAAAGAAATATAGAACATTTCATTTATCTTGGAAAGTCAGTTTAGAAACAAGATCTTATTTACAATGACAGCCTACACCAGCCGGCGCTGGGCCAATTGTTTACTGCTCTATGGGACTCCAAATCACAGCCAGTTGTGATACAGCCTGGATTTGAACCAGGGTGTCTGTAGTGATGTCTCTAACACCAGAATGCAGTGCCTTAGAACACTGCACCACTCAGGAGCCCCAAAGAAAGAGAAAGGAGAGGGAGAGGGAGAGAGAAGAGTTATAGGGGAGTAGGATGAGGGAGGTCGACAATAGATAGTGCAGACAGACAGTCTGGGGTCTTTAGTGTGAATATCAGCAATTACTCCTCCCTGTAAGACCAGGGGAGCTTGTTTTCATGTAGTGTTTCTTTGTGTTTTTCAGCAGTATTAATCTCAGTCTTATTAATGGACAACTCATCAGATATCACAGCAGCTTTCCCCGAGGCCAGCAAGTGTTATGACACACAGCCACAGGCCTGAGTGAGTGAGTGAGTAGAGTGGGTATTTTCATTTGCTAAAATGCAGGATTAGCGTGGGTAGAATTTTATAATTTTTCTCTGATCTCAGGATGTTCAATCTCAGTTTACCCCCCTGAACAAACACAAACACACGCAGGCTCTGGTCAGCTTGGAGGTTAGGTGTGTGTGTGTGTGTGTGTGTGTGTGTGTGTGTGTGTGTGTGTGTGTGTGTGTGTGTGTGTGTGTGTGTGTGTGTGTATGAAAGAAACCGGGGGTAGGGGGTCAGGGCTCTGTGTTGCTCTGGCCCCTTCAGGGGATTTAGAGTCTTATAGCAGAGGATCAGAATCCTAAATTAAAAACTGTCCTGTCTAATCTGAAGGGAGAAAATAGTGTGACACACACACACACTGAAATCTAAGCACTGACAACTGTGATCAGTGATTGTGTCCTTGGCCGGATGAAAGAAAGAGGAAGAGAGGGAGGGAGGGAAGAATGAAGGATAGGTAAGGGACACAGATTTACACTCTCATTTTCAGTCCAGAAATCAGATATCTATGTCACATCATTACTACAATATTATTCTTGTTCATTCCCAGTTAACACATTTTACAGAGTTTATACACACACACACACACACACGTGCGTGCACACACACACACACACACACGCACACACACACACACACACACACACACCCTCACACACACACACACGCGCACACACTCACACACACACACACACACACACACACACACACACACACACACACACACACACATACACACACACACACACTCTTACACACATATTTGATTGCACAATGAAACATTGGTAATAGAAATGTCACATATGTAAAAGGTCTAACAGTTGCTTGGTGGCTAGTCCCTTCAAACAATGTTCTGTAAGCTTTACATTGCAACCTGCCCCCACCTAGCTCCAATATGTGTTGGGTGGCCCTGGACTCAGCCATGGAAACACAAAAGTCTGAGTCTTTAATTCATTAATTTAAATGTATTCATAGAAATTACTGGTCAGTTTTAATTTCATCAATTGAATTTCAATTAACTTCCTGAATTAAAAAAACATCCGTCTGGGTTGGCGCCCCCCCTTGGGTTGTGCCGTGGCGAAGATCTTTGTGGGCTATACTCGGCCTTGTCTCAGGATGGTAAATTGGTGGTTGAAGTTATCCCTCTAGTGGTGTGGGGGCTGTGCTTTGGCAAAGTGGGTGGGGTTATATCCTGCCTGTTTGGCCCTTTCCGGGGGTATCGTCGGGTGGGGCCACAGTGTCTCCCGACCCGACCCGTCCTGTCTCAGCCTCCAGTATTTATGCTGCAGTAGTTTATGTGTCGGGGGGCTAGGGTCGGTCTGTTATATCTGGAGTATTTGTCCTGTCTTATCCGGTGTCCTGTGTGAATTTAAGTATGCTCTCGCTAATTCTCTCTTTCTTTCTTTCTCTCTTTCTTGCTTTCTTTCTTTCTCTCTCTCAGAGGACCTGAGCCCTAGGACCATGCCTCAGGACTACCTGGCCTGATGACTCCTTGCTGTCCCCAGTCCACCTGGCCGTGCTGCTGCTCCAGTTTCAACTATTCTGCCTGCGGCTATGGAACCCTGGCCTGTTCACTGGACGTGCTACCTGTCCCAGACCTGCTGTTTTCAACTCTCTAGAGACAGCAAGAGCGGTAGAGATACTCGGAATGACCGGCTATGAAAAGCCAACTGACATTTACTCCTGAGGTGCTGACCTGTTGCACCCTCGACAACCACTGTGATTATTATTATTTGACCCTGTTGGTCATCTATGAACATTTGAACATGTTCTGTTATAATCTCCACCGGGCACAGCCAGAAGAGGACTGGTTCCTCTCTAGATTTCTTCCTAGGTTCTGGCCTTTCTAGGGAGTTTTTCCTAGCCACCGTGCTTCTACACCTGCATTGCTTGCTGTTTGGGGTTTTAGGCTGGGTTTCTGTACAGCACTTTGAGATATCAGCTGATGTAAGAAGGGCTTTATGAATACATTTGATTTGATTTGATCAGTGGCCGAAAGTCCCATTAGGTGGCGCACAATTGGCCCAGCGTCGTCCGGATTAGGGGATGGTTTGGCTAGGGGGCTTTACTTAGGGGAGGGTTTGGCCAGATGGCTTTACTTGGCTCATTGCGCTCAAGCGACTCCTTGTGGCGGGCCAGGCGCCTGCAAGCTGACTCCGGTTGTCAGTTGAACAGTGTTAACTCCGACATATTGGTGCAGCTGGCTTCCGGATTAAGCGAGCGGGTGTTAAGAAGCCGCGCGGCTTGGCAGGTAATGTTTCGGAGGACGCATGACTCAACCTTTGCCTCTCCCAAGCCCGTTGGGGAGTTGCAGCGATGAGACAAGCTTGTAATTGGATCGCAGTTGGATATTTTTTTTGTTTTAACCATTTAACTAGGCAAGTCAGTTAAGAACAAATTCTTATCTACAATGACAGCCTACACCGGCCAAACCCGTACGATGCTGGGCTAATTGTGCGCCGCCCTATGGGACTCCCAATCACGGCCGGATCCGAACCAGTGTGCCTGGAGTGATGCCTTAAGCACTGAGATGCAGTGCCTTAGACCGCTGTGCCATTCTGGACCACTATATCATGAAATTGGGGAGAAAAAGGGGGTTCAATTACAACAACAACAAAAATATATATATATATACTGTACCAGTCCAAAGTTGGGACACACTTACTCATTCAAGGGTTTTTCTTTATTCTTACTATTTTCTACATTGTAGAATAACATCAAAACTATGAAATAACACATATGGACTCATGTAGTAACAAATAAAGTGTTAAACTAATCAAAATATATTTGAGATTCTTCAAAGTAGCCACCCTTTGCCTTGATGACAGCTTTGCACACTCTTGGCATTCTCTCAACCAGTTTCACCTGGGATGCTTTTCCAACAGTCTTGAAGGAGTTCCCACATATGCGGAACACTTGTTGGCTGCTTTTCCTTCACTCTGTGGTCCAACTCATCCCAAGCCATCTCAATTGGGTTTAGGTCGGGTGATTATGGAGGCCAGGTCATCAGATGCAGCACTCCATCACTCTCCTTCTTGGTCAAATAGCCCTTACACAGCCTGAAGGTGTGTTTTGGGTCATTGTCCTGTTGAAAGACAAATGATAGTCCCAGTAAGCGCAAACCAGATGAGATGGCATATCGTTGAAGAATGCTGTGGTAGTCATGCTGGTTAAGTGGCCTTGAATTCTTAATAAATCACAGACAGTGTCACTAGCAAAGCACCCCCACACCATCCCACCTCCTCTTCCATGCTTCACGGTGGGAACCACACGTGGCGATCATCCATTCACCTACTCTGCATCCCACCTAGACACGGCCATTGGAACCAAAAATATCCTATTTCAACTCATCAGACCAAAGGACTGATTTCCACCAGTCTAATGTCCATTGCTCGTGTTTCTTGGCCCAAGCAAGGCTCTTCTTAATATTGGTGTCCTTTAGTAGTGGTTTCTTTGCAGTAATTCAACAATGAAGGCCTGGTTCACGCAGTCTAATCTGAAAAGTTGATGTTGAGATGTGTCTGTTACTTGAACTCTGTGAAGCATTTATCTTGCCTGCAATCTGAGGTGCAGTTAACTCTAATGAATTTATCCTCTGCAGCAGAGGTAACTCTGCGTCTTCCTTTCCTGTGGCGGTCCTCATGAGAGCCAGATTCATCATAGAGCTTGATGGTTTTTGCGACTGCACTTGAAGAAACTTTAGAAATTCTTGAAATGTTCCGCCTTGACTGACCTTCATGTGTTAAAGTAATGATGGACTGTCGTTTCTCTTTGCTTATTTGAGCTGTTCTTGCCATAATATGGACGTGGTCTTTTACCACATAGGCCTATCTTCTGTACACCACCCCTACCTTGTCACAACACAACTGATGGATCAAACGCATTAAGAAGGAAAGAAATTCCACAAATTAACTTTTAACAAGGCACACCTGTTAATTGAAATGCATTCCAGGTGATTACCTCATGAAGCTGGTTGAGAGAATGCCAAGAGTGTGCAAAACTGTCATCAAGGCAAAGGGTGGTTACTTTGAAGAATCTAAAATCTAAAGTATATTTTGATTTGTTTAACACTTTTTTGGTTACTACATGATTCCATATGTGTTATTTCATAGTGTTGATGTCTTCACTATTATTCTACAATGTAGAAAATAGTCAAAATAAAGAAAAACCCTTGAATGAGTAGGCTCGTCCATAAATGTATATAGTCTTAATTCATTCCTACTTAGATTTGTGTGTATTGGGTATATGTTGTGTAATTTGTTAGATATTACTTGTTAGATATTACTGCACTGTTGGAGCTAGAAGCACAAGCATTTCGCTACACCCGCAATAACATCTGCTAATCACGTGTATGTGACCAATAAAATTTGAAATGATTTAAAATGTGTAGGCTACTATACTGTGGCAATGGGACAAAGAACAAAGATTTGGGAAGACTGGGTTGGGGCTGGTTGTGATATATGCTTCTCTCTGGTGGAGAAGTACAGATCACACGCAGATTGCATTGTTATGATTATGAAACAGTCGTTTCACACAGTACTTTCATTACGACAAATGCACAATGGAAAAAGTCACTAACATCTGCAATAGCAAAACAATGTTTCCTTTTAACCTTTTAAGTAAACTTTTTAACATATTTCCAACGGGTAGCGAGACCCTCTGCTAGTTTACCAGTAGGATGTACTCTTGAGCAGCTATTAAAGCACTACTTGAACACGTACAACGCAAAATTTCGGCCATCTTTCTATAGCTCCAATTTTCCGACCTGAAAATCACTGACGTAATGAGTTCCCAGCTGTCTTGTGGTGCGTTCAAGACAACTGGGAACTCGGAAAAATACGAGGTCAAATCATGACGTCAGTTATCCTCAAGTCGGAAAGTCGGAGCTCTAGAGGCCCGAGTTCTCGAGTTAGAATTCCGACTTGGATGACCGTTCAAAACTATTTTTCACCGTCGCAGCTCGTTCACAGTTGTCTTGAGTGCACTGAAGTCGGAAGTCAGAGATTTCCGAGTTCCAAGTTGTTTTGAACTTGGCATTGAAAACATCACGTATTATGCCTCGTTCAAAACAACTGGGGGGAAAAATTGTCCTGACTGGGAATAATATTTTTGAACCCTCACCCAACTCGGAATTTCAAGTCGGAAACAACATATTTCTCAGATCCGACTTTCCGACCTCAAGATCACTGACATCATGATTTGACTTATTTTTTCCCGAGTTTCCAGTTGTCTTGAAAGCGCCAATAAACCCTGAATTGCTGATGCTATGTATTGATGTATTGGCCAATGAGACACTTTGAAGCCACTTCGTCGGCCATATTAGCACTTCTCAGGCTCTCCAACCTGGTTCCTGGAAAACTTATCGACGCAACTGATTCTAATAATTAGCTGGTTGATAAAATGAACCAGGTTAGTTACAGCTGAGGTTGGAGCGAAAACATATAGGAGGGTGTTTAGCTGTCTGGGAACAGGATTAGACAGCCCTGCTCAGAAGAAGCAGTCTCCATAGGAATGAATGGAAATCTACAGTATTGCGCAATAAATATAAGTGAAATATGCAATTCAATTGCGCAATTAAATGTTTCAAGGAAAAAATTACATGTATTTAGGTATCATTTTGTTGTAGTGGCCACAGTAACATTAAAACAATTATAATTGAAGCGAAATTGTTTGATATATTTTTTATGTTTAGCTCACATAATTTTATTTTAAATGTAAGCATTAAAGTGTCTGTAATATCATAAACGTGACAAAAATTAATGTAGATATTAATAAATGCATTTCTATAGTTCCCCCCAAAAAATTGTCAATGGGAGTTCCAAGATGGAGGTTCGGTGACTTCAAAACAGCACCCTTGTTATTCATCCTGTGTATATATAAACCATTGGTTGTACTTTTCTTCTCCGCAGTTCGGTAAGCGGGATCAGTTAAAAATTCTCTGCTCCAGGTGAGGCTCGAACTCACAACCTCGGCATAGCTCAACTGAAATACTGCTGTATAAGTACCGCGCGCTAACCGATTGCGCCACTGGAGCTCCGATATTCACGACTAGGAATTCCGTTTAAGAATGTCATGTTTGTTTATTAGGTAGACGACTTTTTCTGTTCTTTTTTCATTTTCTACATCCAACCGAGTAGCTTGCCGCTAATTGTGTGGCTGACAATAGCCGACAATAACCGACTGCGACGTTATGCAGTGAAATCACTGGAAGGGAGGAACAAGGGAGGAGAAGAAAAAAGAGGAGGATACAGGAGAATGCTGGATCAGATAAGATACGAGGCTAATGGGAAATAAAAGTTACAAACATGAACAATTAGCTAATAATATTCTAAATGTTCTTCCTAAATATCTCAGTATCTGTGGAATAACAGGGACCAACTTGACACCTGAGGCGCAGACTTGGATCAGGCCTCATTGCTCCCATCCTTGGTCCATCCTCCCTGAGACCAACCATCACCACAAGGCCAACACACACTAAACAGACTGTAGAGACAGAGTGAATTCTGTGTATTGTATTAGGCTATTGTTTATTTGCAAGTATCCTGGGGCAAAGATTATTCTCATAGCTAACCATATTTCCCTTATTCATCTGTGGTTGTGAGGTTCTTATTGCAATTCCTCTGTGAGAAATAGATATTGTATGTCACAATGGAGTTAGTTTATGTGTGACTAAGAGACTGGAACAGTCTGTCATTAATTCTGTGTTTTTGAAGGCTGGGAGGCAGAATATGAGAAGTCACACTATGAAACAACACACATAAAACAATAGGAGGGGAGGGAGAAAGGAAGGCGGTGTATTTGTTTGATGTAATAGTCTCACCAAAGTGTAACGGATGTGAAATGGCTAGCTAGTTAGCGGGTACGCGCTAATAGTGTTTCAATCAGTTACGTCACTTGCTCTGAGACTTGAAGTAGGGTTTCCCCTTGCTCTGCAAGGGCCGCGGCTTTTGTGGAGCGATGGGTAACGACGCTTCGTGGGTGACTGTTGTTGATGTGTGCAGAGGTTCCCTGGTTCGCGCGAGGGGACGGTGTAAAGTTATACTGTTACATTGGTGCCGTGACCCGGATCACTGGTTGCTGCGGAAAAGGAGGAGGTCGAAAGGGGGCTGAGTGTAACGGATGTGAAATGGCTAGCTAGTTAGCGGGTACGCGCTAATAGTGTTTCAATCAGTTACGTCACTTGCTCTGAGACTTGAAGTAGGGTTTCCCCTTTGCTCTGCAAGGGCCGCGGCTTTTGTGGAGCGATGGGTAACGACGCTTCGTGGGTGACTGTTGTTGATGTGTGCAGAGGTTCCCTGGTTCGCGCCCGTGTCTGGGCGAGGGGACGGTGTAAAGTTATACTGTTACATTGGTGCCGTGACCCGGATCACTGGTTGCTGCGGAAAAGGAGGAGGTCGAAAGGGGGCTGAGTGTAACGGATGTGAAATGGCTAGCTAGTTAGCGGGTACGCGCTAATAGTGTTTCAATCAGTTACGTCACTTGCTCTGAGACTTGAAGTAGGGTTTCCCCTTGCTCTGCAAGGGCCGCGGCTTTTGTGGAGCGATGGGTAATGACTGTTGTTGATGTGTGCAGAGGGTCCCGAGGTCGGGGCGAGGGGACGTACTAAAGTTATACTGTTACAAAAGCAACCCAAGCATAACCATAACTCACAGAAATATTTGTTTTATATCATCCTCTTCACATACAGACACAAACACTCTCCCCACCCCCTACCCCCATTTCTCTCTCTCTCTCTCTCTCTCTCTCTCTCTCTCTCTCTCTCTCTCTCTCTCTCTCTCTCTCTCTCTCTCTCTCTCTCTCTCTCTCTCTCTCTCTCTCTCTCTCTCTCACACACACACACACACAGACATAGACACAGACCAACACTCACACACACATCCCTGTGGCAAATGTGGTCTCAGAGCATTTCGTATTATTGTGTAGTAAATCCGAGACAGTCTATATAGTATATGTTACGTTTCTTATAGTATGTATTAATTTATCATCCATTTTTTATATGTTACGAATTACAATTTGTACAATATGTAACGAATTTGCAAAATGTTCAGAAATTGGCCAAAACATATGATATGTTACGAATTACAATTTGTTGTGGCTAACGTTAGCTAGGTGGCTAATGCTAACGTTAGGTAGCTCTAGGGGTTAGTGTTAGCTTAAAGGGTTAAGGTTAGCGGAAGGATTAGCTAACATGCGTACAGTAAGTAGTAGCAAAGAAGCTAAAAAGTAGTAAGTAGTTTGCAAAGTTACTAATTTGAGTGGCCCGGATTTACATTTACAATGTTAGGTCTAGTCTATGAGACCAGTCAGCTGTGGTGTGCTGTAAACATCAGTGTGATTGGTGTTCTGAGCAGAGTTGTCATTCTTCTCTGGGTGTGGTTATTAGTCCAGAGCACTGTGTTTCCATGGGATATTTACAACATCATTCAGATATCAAATATCCAAACCAGAGAACCCGTCCCATTCTTCATAAACAAACAAACAGACACACACACACACACACACACACACTGACCCCTGGGAATAGAACAGTTGAATTAATTCAACCGTCAGGCCCTCTGAAGGAAAGGAGACACGGAAAGGAGACGCGGAAACATAAAGGAGGCTAGTAGAGAAAAATCTGTAATGTGTTTTGTTTTTAATCACATGACATACAGGAACACCAACATAAACATAGTGGAGAAGTAATCAAAGATCAGCTGATCAGGAGGTTTGACCTCAGAGGCATGCTGCTGCAGGAGATATGTCCTAAAAGTCACCCTATTCCCTAGTGCACCAGACGGCTCTGGCCAAAAGTAGAATAGGGTGGCAAATCAGATTAGATCTGTCATGACAGTCCCAGGTTCTGCCTAGAGCAGGGCTAGGTAGAGCATAGAAATAGAGTGGCTAGACTGTACAGTGTTGCAATGGGTATAGTAATATACAATGACTCTGAGGGAGAGGAGCGTATATCTATGTTGTTGCCTCAGAGGTTCGCAGTGTCATGGAACTGTAGGCTACAGAATGATGCAGCTACCCTTTTAAATGATAACAATCCCTTTAACCATTTAGTTTGTGATCAAACCATCCCTTTAAATCTAGTTGAACTGATTTGGTTAGTTGATATCTGGTTAGATCTCTCTGACACACTGAGGAGAGCTATACAGTATATACAGTGCCCTCCGTAATTATTGGGACAGTGAAGCATTTTTTCTTCTTTTGGCTCTATACTCAAAAATCAAACAATGACTATGAGGTTAAAGTGCAGACTGTGAGCTTTAATTAGAGGGTATTTTCATCCATATCGGGTTAACCATTTAGAAATGACAGCACTTGTTGTACATAGTCCACCCATTTTAGGGTAACAAAAGTATTGGGACAAATTCACTTACATGTGTATTAAAGTAGTCAAAAGTTAAGTATTTGGTCCCATATTCATAGCACTACATCTAGCTTGTGACTCTACACATTCGGGAATAATGATGAGTGAGAAAGTCAGTTTATGGTTGCATCCACATTCATGTAGAAATGTTTAGATACATATTCTATTCTTATTTACAATAAAAGGGACTCCAAAAGGACACAATACACTATTTACCATTAATTTATATTGGGAACAAAATCCTCTGAAACACAACCAAAACAAACAGAAAATGCATCCAACAAATGTGTAGAGTCACAAGCTTCATATAGTCATTGCGTGCTATGAGTATGGGACCAAATACTTAACTTTTGAATATTTTAATACACATATAAGTGAATTTGTCCCAATACTTTTGCTCCCCTAAAATGGGGGATGTACAAAATGTACAAAAAGTGCTGTAATTCTTTGAGGGTATTTACATCCGATATGGATGAAAATACCCTCAAATTAAAGCTGACAGTCTGCACTTTAACCTCATAGTCTTTGTTTGATTTCAAGAATAAAAGATGCTTTACTGTCCCAATAATTACGGAGGGCACTGTATATATACATGCATTCGGAAAGTATTCAGACCCCTTGACTATTTCCACATTTTGTTACATTACAGCCTTATTCTAAAATGGATTAAATACTTTTTCCCCCTCATCAATCTACACACAATACCCCATAATGACAAAGCAAAAGCAGGTTTTTAGATATTTGATCAAATATTACATTTACGTAAGTATTCAGACCCTTTACTCAGTACTTTGAGTAAAAAAAAAAAATGTAAAAAATGTTTGTTGAGGCACATTTGGCAGCGATTACAGCCTCAAGTCTTCTTGGGTATGACGCTACAAGCTTGGCACACCTGTTTCTCCCATTCTTCTCTGCAGATCTTCTCAAGCTCTCTCAGGTTGGATGGGGAGCGTCGCTGCACAGCTATTTTCAGGTCTCTCCAGAGATGTTCAATTGGGTTCAAGTCTGGGCTCTGGCTGGGCCACTCAAGGATATTCAGAGACTTGTCCCAAAGCCACTACTGTGTTGCCTTGGCTATGTGCTTAGGGTCATTGTCCTGTTGGAAGGTGAACCTCCGCGCCAGTCTGAGGTCCTGAGCGCTCTGGAGCAGGTTATAATAAATCATCTCTCTGTACTTTGCTCTGTTCATCGTTCCCTTGATCCTGACTAGTCTCCCAGTCCCTGCTGCTGAAAAATATCCCTACAGCATGATCCTGCCACCACCATGCTTCACCGTAGGGATGGTGCCAGGTTTCTTCCAGACATGAAGAATTGGAATTCAGGCCAAAGAGTTCAATCTTAGTTTAATCAGACCAGAGAAACTGGTTTGTCGTGGTCTGAGAGTCCTTTAGGTGCTCTTTGGCAAACTCCGAGCAGGCTGTCATGTGCCGTTTACTGAGAAATGGCTTATACAAATTTGTGAATAAAGGCCTGATTGGTAGAGTGCTGCAGAGATGGTTGTCCTTCTGGAAGGTTGTCCCATCTCCACGGAGGAACTCTGAAGCTCTGTCAGAGTGACCATCGGGTTCTTGGTCACCTCCCTGACCAAGGCCCTTCTKCCCCGATTGCTCAGTTTGGCAGTGCAGCCAGCTCTATGAGGAGTCTTGGTGGTTCCTTCTTCCATTTCAGAATGATGGAGACCACTGTGTTCTTGGGGACATTCAGTGCTGCAGAAATGTTTTTGCACCCTTCCCAAGTTCTGTGCCTCGACACAATCTTGCCTCTGAGCTCTACAGACAATTCCTTTGACCTCATGGCTTGGTTTTTGCTCTGACATGCACTGTCAACTGTGGGACCTTATACAGACAGGTGTGTGCCTTGCCAAATCGTGTCCAATCAATTGAATTTACCACAGGTGGACTCCAGTCAAGTTGTAGAAACATCTCAAGGATGATCAATGGAAACAGGATGCACCTGAGCTCAATTTCGATTCTCATAGCAAAGAGTATTTCTGTAAATAAGATAGTTCTGTTTTTATTTGTAATAAATGTACACATTAAAAAAAATGGTTATGGGGTATTGTGTGTAGATTGATGAGTATTTTTATTTATTTAATCTATTTTAGAATAAGGCTGTAACGTAACAAAATGTGGAAAAACTCGAGGGGTCTGAATACTTTCCGAATGCACTGTATATATATACTGTATATATATATATATAGCTCACAACCCCCACTCACTGGCATGTAGCAGGTACAGAAGAAGAAAAAACATCAAGTTCACACACTCGTGCACACGCTCATACTCTTGCGCGTGCACACTCGTGCTTAAACACATAAATTCCCACACGCACACACTGGTTTCTGTCCCAGGGAAGTTGAATCTGTACAGGTGGGAACCACATTCTGTCTGTCCCCACGGCAACACAGCACATCACTTCCTCCCGAGGTGAAGGGTCAGACTCCGTAGGGTGGGGAGATTCACAATATTTTTTTTAAGTGGGCGATGGGGAGGGCGGGGGTCGGGGGCCAGGTGAAACTAGGGTTGGGGTCTTGCATGTAGAGCATAGGCAGGTGACAAACATGGCAGAGAGATAGGGTCAGAGGTCAGTAGTCAGTCGTGGATAACGATGGGTCCCCTCATCCTGAGGCTGGGGTGGGGGTGTGGAGGGGCGAGGAGCGGCCCCTGCGATAGTGCCTGGGAGGCCTTGCGCAGGGTGATCTGCTCACAGGGCTGCCGACAGGCGCGCCTCAGCTGGGACCGTGACAGCAGCCGCCTGACCCTCCTGGAGATACAGGACATGACATCAGAGGGGACAGGACATCAGAGAGGACAGGATATGACATCAGAGGGGAACTCAACAGAACGTTAGAACACACGTCTCACTCTAACCTTTTATTCTGCTAAAACATTGGGAGAGACTGAGCGAAATGTGCATGAAGTAAAGGGCTGTCGTTGCAGGGCACGCTGGGATTTAATTAGGCTAATATAGACACTATGTGTGAGTGTGTGCGTGCATATTGTGTTGTTTTGGCCATTGTGTTTTACTGCATCAAGGAAAGAGAGAGGGAGATGAAGAGAGATATGGGTCCTGAGGGCAGGGCTGTCTGGTGAATGTCTGAGTGTTTATTAGAGAAGTTCTCTGTGATATAATCAGTCATATCGATCACTCCATCTAGTGAGGCAGGACCAGTCACAGCGTCATGGAAAATGTATGTGTGCCACACACACAGTCTATTACTGAATATGTTCTTTCATAGTCTCGAAAATCCCAGACCTAGAGCAACAGCATTAGGTCTGGGGAATATAGGGGATTATCTAGGTAACTTCGAAAGGGGAGGGGAAGAAGAAAAAAAATTGACAGACAACTCTACCAACAAATCACGAGTTTGGGTAGGTGTGGCTTAAAATGTGAATGGTAATTCTTGCTCTTGAACAATAATCATCTCGGAAACATGAGAGAGGTAGACACAATGCAGATGCACATACAGTAGTTAGGCTTATTATAGTGGTTGTAAGCTAGTTACGCTAACGTTAGCTGTCATGGTGCATGCAAACTAGTTACTTGGGAAATACAAATATTGTCTGCAAGCTCCATCTAGCTAGTTACAAATGTTGTGTCCGGTGGGGATGTTTAAGGCATAAGGCTCAGAACGGATTTCCTGCATGTCCATTTCTGCCTTGCCCAACCTACGCATGAACCTTGGCACACCTGTAAATTGGAACATTGTCATTGTGGGAGACAAGCTGTCTGCCGGCCCTTGGGAGACTAATCTCTACCTGTTTAGAAATATTGGGCATATGTAATCTCTCACACACACACACCACCAGCCTGAACTCTATCTGAGCTCTAATTGGTTCTAATAAAGAATAGAGCATCTCCATCATCTGTCGTTAGTGTCAGCCAATCAGATGAGACTCATTATCATATTCCAGCTGTGATTCTGGGAAGAGGAAGTATTCTGGCGCACACACACATACACACACACACACACACACACACACACACACACACACACACACACACACACACACACACAGTGGCATGTAAGTGGATGCTCCAGTGGTGCAGTAATGATATTTCAACTGAAACCTGGTCAATTTCAGACAGTTAGACTAAAATAACCCTTCATCCAGGGAACAAGGGGGGTGATGCGAGTGGCAATTTTTCATGGACACAGTGAGTGTGTGTGTTTGTGTGTGTGTCTGTCTGTGTGTGAGTGCATTATCCCGTTGACTGGACTGTACGATCCACAAGTGAGAAACAGACTCAACAGGTAACCCAGGTCATGTGTGTATGTGTGTGCTTGCGCGTGCGTGTGCACGTGAATGTGCATGTGTGTGTGTGTGTGTGGGGTGGGGGGCTTACCGTGAGCAGGTGTGTAACGGCTGCAGCACTGAAATGAAACAAGCAGCCAGTCACTGACACGAAGGAAAACACACGCCGACCCACGATGCAACAGGGCACGAGAGGTCAGGGCCTGTATTCCCAAAGAGTCTCAGAGCAGGAGTGCTAATGTACACTCTTAGGAAAAAAGGTGCTATCTACAACCTAAAAGGGTTCTTTGGCTGTCTCCATAGGAGAACCCTTTGAAGATCCCTTTTTGGTTTCAGGTAGAACTCTTTTTGGTTCGATGTAGAACCCTTTCCACAGATGGTTCTACATGAAATCCAAAAGGGTTATCCTATGGGGACAGCCGAAGAACCCGTTTGGAACCCTTTTCTTCTTAAGAGAGTAGGATTTTGCACTTGAGGTCGTAATAACGTTATATGGAACTTCTATTCTGAGACACTTTTTGCATACGGGCCCGTGTGTGTGTGTGTGTGTGTGTGTG
>NC_036848.1:34443516-34447375 GCF_002910315.2 Salvelinus sp. IW2-2015 | reverse complement strand
TGTGTGTGTGTGTGTGTGTGTGTGTGTGTGTGTGTGTGTGTGTGTGTGTGTGTGTGTGTGTGTGTGTGAGTGTGTGTGTGTGTGTGTGTGTGTGTACATTAAGATACATAACATTATGTGAGTGTGTTTTGTATGAGATGAGAATATTTGGTTACCTGTGGAGTCCCATTCATCAGCTTGGCAGTGGCCTCAGTCTCAGCCCTGTGTACCCTACAGTTATGATCCCCTATAAAAGATGTTCAACTAACTATCCCTTAACCTAGCAAGTTGATGCATAGCAAAACAATATCCATAGACCACACACTAAAAACAAATGGTTCTATATAGTGCCAACTAAGGGTTCTTTGGCTTGTAACCATAGCGGAAGGTTTTTGAAGGTTCTAAAAAGAACCTGTATGGTGCTATAAAGAACCCTTTCCTAAGGTTCTATAAAGAACAATTGAAAAAGGTTCTATAGAGCACCAAAAAAAGGGTTCCGCTATGGTTACAACCCTTTTGGGGGCTAAAAATAACCCTTTTTATGGTTCTTTATAAAACCTTTATGGAGAACGGTTCTATAAAGAACCTTTATCAGTACAAACTTTTTTTGTAGAACCATGCAGGGTTTTAATTCTGGTTTATTAGCCATATTAAATTGTTAAAATGCCATACATTTTTTCATTGTGTGTATGAACAAGTTGAATTAGATGAGCTAGCTCTGGAACGGCTGGGGGTCCCTGAGGAGAGAATTGAGAACTACTGATTTAGTCAACCGTGAGTTTTACGTGAGTCTTTCACACGACACCATCATTGGCCATAGTCATATATAAAAATGAAATAGCATAACACAACAGATTAGATAAACTGTAATGACACTCACTCACGGTTGCACAAAAATAGCTGTGTGCGCAAACCACGCCCCAAAATATTTGAATGAGCCGCCACCCCTACATTTGAATTATCACTAAAAGAGGAAAGAACCCTTTTTTGAAGTGCAAAGAACCATTGAAGAGCTCAAAGGGTGCTTTGGGTCAGTATGGTTCTACATAGAACCATCACCCTTCCCAAAGAACCCTTGAGGAACCCTCATTTCTTAGTGTGCATCTACAGAACAATTTGACGCAGTTTGACCCAGACTCAACTCCTGATGCATCTCAACGCTCAGCAGTGACCTGTTTATTCATTTCATTTCTACGTCCTGATCTCTATTATTCTATTTCTGTGCTCGGTGAGTCATGGTTGTCGAAGCTTGTCAGGACATGGCTTCTTCAACCCAATCAGCTGTCAGTCCCAGGCATAATCAACCGTCACGCTCTAATCACATATAAGACAGTCGAACGTATCATTAGCCCAGCAGCCAATCAGAGGCCATGCCTACCTGGTCTCCCGGGAGACGACGAAAAAGCTGTCGTCAGGGGCATCGATCAAGTTTGGGCGTCGCTTCCTAATCATGACTCCGCCCCTAGCACTGCCCCTGGTCCCTCCGCCACCACTGCTACGGCCGTTGTGCTGGGAAGAGCCAATCATAAACAATTAGAATGAGCCAATCAAATACAAGCACCTCATAATCATCCAAGAAAAAACTTCCATGTTAAATTATGTAATATTGCGGAGTCAACCTTAAATGTCTGTATTTGAAGTCTATGGTAGAATTGCTGCCCGACTACATTGCAGACGTTGCATTGCATCATCAACTTGGCAGCAATTGGGCAGATTGGTATGTCATGTGATGTGATTAGCAGATATATTAAAAACCTTTCTAGGTGTTTTGAGATCTGGGATGCGTCCTCAATCAAGTCATGTAGGAGCGCCACCTACAGTATGTAAAGTGTTAAGTAAAAGAAAGACTGTTACTCACCATTGGTCCCGCTGTCTGCCCTGGGTTTTCTACAGAAGGACACAGGAGACGACACGATAGAGATGAATAGGAGTGTGTGTGATTGTTTGTGTGCGTGTACGTGTGTGTGTGTGTGTACCTGGGCGTTTCTCCGGCTCGGCTCTGGTGTGGTGGTGGAAGCTGCGTTTACCCAGAAGGCCATGGGGACCATAAGGGAGAGAAGAGAGGAGGCGACGTGGGGGAGGGGCTTGCAAGCCGAGGGTTCGGTGAGAACGGGGGGCGTGTATCGCGGGGCGGGACTCTGGAACACATTACATCACACATTTGACACCCATATTACTATTTATTTTAGGTTTTTGTTATCATAGGAGTACGTCATTCCTTACGGATTACTTCATGTCATACAAACATGCCGTGGGACGGATTCGCTCCATCATTTAGGTATTGTGTGTCGGTGTGTGTGTTACCCAGAAACTGCAAGACGCTGGTCAGGGTGCTCCTCTGGGCAGTCCGGATTCTAGGTGGTCGCCCGACTTGCCCCTCCGACACCCGCAACATATCTAGACCAATCACCAAACAGCAGCTCATCTACTGACCAATCTACTGACCAACCACACCGCCACTGACAAACAAAGCAGCTGTAGGAATATGGAGACATGTTCAGACACTAAAGGTATGAACATTGGTTTATTTACCGGTGCCTGTTGCATGCGGTGTAGTTTCCTTGTATTGTTTCATCTCTAAGTCGGAATTTATCTGAAGGCTTCGGAACTAACTGTAACCCACTAATAATAGCTGTGCAACTACTAATCTGCTAACGTAACTATCTAGCTTCAGTCGGAGTTGAAAGCAGTCAGTTTGAGACAAACACGTGTTTTATAGACGACTTTCTGAATAAGATGGTTATGGCGAGACGTAGTAGCAGAGCTTTCTCTCACACACAAACTGAATATAAGTATAAACACAACACCTAAAAAAAACACATACATGCACACACACACAGCATGTTGAGGGTGTGATGGAAGCAGGCAGAGAGGCTGAGTCCATGCTGTAGGGGCAGGCCTTGTCTGGTCCTCTGGCCAATCAGTATGTTCGGTGTAGTGATGGACACATACACAGACACATGAAGCACGAGGACTCAAGAGAGGATGGTTTCAGCTGTGACTTTTATTAGTTACCACCGTCACATTCACAGAGGGAGATGGAGAGAGGCAGAGACAGAGAGAGAGAGCTGGAGAGGAAGAGAGAGACAGATGAAGAGCAAGAGAGAGGAAGACAAGGTAGGAGAAAGAGAGATGAGTCCATATGACTGGGACAGAGGAAAGTCCCGATATGGGCATGTGAGAGTTGCTTACAGGGCGGAATGGGAGTGGGTTGACAGAGCAACACAGAAATAGGAAATAATAAACAAGCTTCTAACTCAGAAAGAAAAGCAGAGAATGGAGATCTGATTACCACCACCATCTTCATAGAAGCCACTACTGCCTGAACCCCCCCTCCCTCCCTTCTTTGTCCATTCCTCTTTAACGCCCTCCTTATCGTCAGTTGAGCTCTATCTAATCAAACGGCTCTCAAGCAATCACTCATACACACAATTACTGGCCGAAAAAGCACCGACACACGCAGAAAAGCACACATACAAAAGGCTCATTAAATGTAACACGCACTGTGCTGTGCAAAATAGAGCTACTCTTAGTAAAATACGTCTCCTCTACTTCCAACCAACCTTAAATATAAACGTACATTCTACAACCATCATGTACTCTGGCCTGGAAAATAGGAAGAGCATCAAATATATGCATCCATGTTTGTCTATGGGTGGACATGTATAGTGTGTGGCATGCATGTATAGAAAATGACTTCTGAGAAATGTGTGGAGAAGATTGTGTGCTTGTATGGATTCCAAACGGCAATAAAGGCTGTTCGGTTGATAGTGACAAAAAAAAAAAAAACGAACCAAAACAGACAAACGAACAGATGATGAAACCCAAAAGTCATGAGGACAGGCAGTCTTTATTGAAACCGGGGAGAATACAAAAACCA